>NW_017189645.1:0-44133 GCF_001704415.2 Capra hircus | reverse complement strand
CACATCAATTTTAAAAATCTTCATCACCTTAGAAGGAAACCAGAACTTTAACTAATGCTCCTTTATCGTCCCACTCCCTTAAGCCCTAAGCCAACTATTTATCTACTTTCTGTGTCTGCAGATTTTGACTATTCTGGAACATTTTCACATAGTAAATGAATCATGTATAGTTCTTTTGTTGACTGGCTTCTACCCTTAGCATGATGTTTTAAGGTCTATCCATGTTGCAGCATGGATCCTTATTTTCTTTCTGTTTATGGTCAAATAACATTCGATCATATGGATATACCACATTTTGTTTATCTATCTATGTATGTATCAGTTGATGGATATCTGAGTTGTTTCATATAGCCGCCTTTTGGCTATTATGAACATATGTTTTCATTTCTCTTGTGAGTGGAATTGTTGGGTCATATGGGTAATTCCATGTTTAATGGCTTCAGGAACTGCAAGACTGTTTTCCAAAGTGACTACCACTGTTTCACATTCCCACCAGCTGTGATATGAAGGTTCCCATTTGCTCCACATACCTGCCAGAACTTGTCTTTTTATTTCAGCCACCCTACTGCCTGTCAAGTGGTACCTCATTGCAGTTTTGATTTACATTTCCCTGATGATGGATTTTAAGCATCTTTTCATAAACTTACTGACTGTTTGTATAAATAACATCCTCAGAAAAATGTTTGCTCAGATTCTTTGCCCATTTTTTAATTGGGTTATTTTCTTTTTGAGTTGTCAGAGGTCTTTATATATTCTGGACACAAGTCCTTCATTAAATACATGCTTTGCAAATATTTCTGCCTCTTTTTGATGGTGTCCATCCAAAGCGCAAGCTTTTTATTAAATTTTTTGGTTATATTTTTAATTGATCATTATAGTAAGCTGACTACAGTTGCTCTTATAGTCAACAACTTTGCTGAATTCTCATTCTCCATTTTACTGTTTTGGGGCCCGATCTTTATTCAGCTGCATCTAGTCTATCTTTTAATCCACTTGCATGACTATTTCTCATTAACTGGATCTTCCAGTTGGTTCTGTTTCTAATCTGTTCATTCTCTTTCCCTAGGGTCCTACTCTTTCAGAACTCTTTCATTTCGGTCGTTTTCAACAAACACGACGTGGTCTTTTTCAGACCGTTCCGTGATCTTCAGTTGCTGGGATACCTTTCTCCTGTTTGTCACACCTGCTTACTTTCCCTTATGGTGACTGGTTTCTTCACAGGCAAAATCTCTCTCCCAACTAGGTCTCCCTTCCACCCATCTCTGCAGTCTTGCAATAACTCATGAAGTTATGCATTTCATGTCCAACAGAACCAAAGTCCAAATGGTTGCCTAAAATGGATAGAAATAAGCTTGCCACAAACTAAAAATTTCCATGAGGGAACTTACAGTTAGGAAGGAGTTAAAGCAAATACTTTAAGGAGATCGTTTCATAGGTTGTAGCTCAAGTCCCAGAAGACAAGCAAAGCAACAACTCACATTTCCACTGGCATTTCAGTGCTAACGGAACTGAGAACTGTCCTTTTTCACAGAGCTGACAGGACAACTTGATCCACTGTCCTGATATCAAATCTAAAAGAGGGATAATTTAAAAGTTTACTTACCATTGGCAAAACGCTCTCCAACATAGTACTGTAATTCTTTTACATTTGTTCTCGTCTCATTCGTAGTAGGATCAACATAATCTTCAGCCACTGTAACATTCAGAAACTGACTTTGTCGAGGGCTACATGTCAGCTCACAAAACAGGTTCACTAGGTTATAAAAACAGGATGGACATCTAAAGAAAAAGCAGACTATTCTGAATGATCTCGTGGATAACAGGGCCAGCAAAAAGATGATTTAAAATACACAAAGACTATTTAAAATTTATTGTAAATTGGCAAATGGATTACCATAAGGACATATTAAACACAGCAATTCTAAACCTAAAACCTCGTGTTAAAATAAAGACACGTCTTTAAAAACCACCCTAATTACTAACATTTGTGCTGCCCAGATGTAATTTCAAGAACAAATGCTCTCTGAATCCTGCACTTTATAATTCGGTCATGTTTCCTGTATCTTGAAGCCAAAAGGACTTAGGACTACCATGGTGACATTCTGATTGAAGATAAAAAAGGGGGGAAATGAGATTTACACATTAGTGCTTTCATCTCGGAACCTACTGAAGGGCTCTCTTTCAAGCCCCAGATAACCTTAGGCCGTCTCTAAACTCAAGAGGATTCCCCGTGATTAGAGAAGATGAAAGAACAGCAGCGGTGTTCTCCAGCTACATGCATTTCAGAAGCACCTGGTTTTCTTAAGAACCACAAGCTGTCCTCTGTTAAGCTTCTCATGTTGACCAGTTATGTGGCAGAAGCCCTCGGTCTTCCCCTTTAGTTCCCTGTTATCTGCAAAAGCTAGTCCTTCATCAGGCTTGCATTCTTGCAACACAACCAATCCAGACTGCCCCCTATTCTGCTCCCATCCAGATGACCACACATGACACAGAACAAGGATGGTCTGGTCTCGGCCTTCAAAGTGCCGGTCTCGTGGGACACACCTGGCGGTCTGGTGGTTAAGACTCCTCGCTTTCAACGTTAAGAGGCATGGGTTCTATCCCTGGTCAGGGAACTAAACTAAGATCCCACACGCTGCACGGCACGGCCAAAAATAAAACAAAAGCCTGCAGTCTAGTGGAGGAGCAGACACACACACTGACTTGCTTTCAGGAGTCCCACGCTTTACTGTGACAGACAGGAATGACAATTACACCACCTGAACAGAAATCACTCCAGGGGTCCACTGCTTCCTACCACTTTCCAGAAATTACAAACTTCTCTCCATGGCACTCCACTTAACTTCTACAGTCATCAGTTTGGACAGCTGCACGATATTCCATATTAGCATCTAATTGCTCTTACAAATAAAGCTTTGCTGCCTCTGACGACATGGGAAATACTTGGCTATCTTTTGATGTTGATGCCCATAATGCCTCACGTAGAGTAGATGCTAAATAAATGTATTTGGCCGAATGACAGCTTCAATCTGGCTCCAGCAAGAACCATGAGATTTCCTTCCATAAGATACACTGGCCTGATTAGAGTCTCAACTCTAATGCTCTAACCAGATCTATTACTACATTGTATGATGTCCTCACAGAACATACAGAGGGATGGTTTTTCGCTCCACAATGCCAACTGGGAATCTGGCAAGAAACAAGGATGCCCACTGGAGGCCTGTCACCTGCAGTGAGACCTGCATAGAGAAGCACGTGGCCTTCTCTCCACCTGCATCGGGGGCTCACAACGTGCTGCTCGGAAGGCCACCACCAGCTCACTCTTCTCACATTTGAAAACTGCTGGGTAAGCTTGGAGAACATCTATTATGCGGCCCTTTTCACTGCCCCAGTCACAGAGAACACAGTGGACAGCAAACTAACTTTGACAAAACCAGCCAACTCTGCCAGATCAGGCTTGTGAACAGTCCCCAAAGGCAGGCTCCAATGAGGAAGAGAGAACCATGCAGAAAACAGGGGAGGCAGGTGACGCAGGGGACTGTGTGGAGGAGGGTCTGGGGTCAAAGACCCGGGCAGGATCCCCGCAACCTCTCCTCTCCACTGTGCCAAGGGGCTCAAGTCTGAAAGGACCTAGACCCCAGTGCAGGTCCCCTTTGGGGTGAAGACATCTCAGAAGCAAACCAAGTAGCAACTCGGAATGTAACGAGAGCGAGAACGAAGTCTGATCATTACTACTTTATCAGAAGTTCCTCTTTATCTCTGAGAAGTCCTAAGATAGCATTCTTAAAATGAAACAAGAACTAACTTTCAAACCCATTTTCTCTGCATGCCTGGCAGTCAACCCACCTGGACAGAAACTGCAGAGGCAGCTGCAGGTTGTCTTTCAGTGTGTGAAGCTGCTGGACATCACAGCAAAGCCTGACTTCGCCAAAGAAGAACCCTGGACAGAGCTCCTTTCGGGAGAGAAAACATGAACATCAGAGTAGCCAAGTTAAATTAACACAAACGCTCTTCAAAGAGATCACTTTATGCACATCATCCTTTTTTAGGTACACAAGGATGACACCTATTTGCAAAGTTCTTGCAGAATTCTTTTAAAAGGCGATCAAACTGGGATGACCCAGAGAGAAGATATGGGGAGGGAGGTGAGAGGGGGCTCAGGGTTGGGAATTCATGTACACCCGTGATGGATTCATAACAATGTAGGGCAAAACCAATACAGTATTGTAAAGTAAAAAAATAAACATTTTTTTAAAGATAAATAAATAAAAGGGGATCAAATTTCCTCTAGATAACCAGCAATTCACAAAAGTAGAGGCAGTACAGACATTTCCATTTTTTTTCTTATTGGGAAGCTCGCTCTCTTTCCTTGACAATCATTTTACCTCTTTTTCGGTTACTTGGTTATGTTTAACCAGAATGCTATTTTCTGTGAGTCACTCCAGAAAAAGTCAAATGCCTTTAAAAATTGTGATGGAAGAAGCAAATAAGTCCAGAAGACCTGCTACCGTGTCAGCTGGATTTTAGATAACTGCAGCCTCTAAAGCCAGCCTTTTAACCTGGATTTTTCCAGTTCTTTTCTAATATCCCTGTGTATCAGGGATGGTAAAAGAGACAAGAAACAGATTCCTGGTGGCAGTCAAAGGTCACAGGCTCTCACTGGAAACTGGAGGAACCTCGAAAGTGAACAGAGGACAAGCGAGTCACAGCCACTCAGCAGCCTTGTCTAGGAACAAAAGGGACTAACTCTGAGTAACTCTGAGTGTATTTTGAAGAAGCTGCAAAGAGCAACATGGGAGGTACCAAGACCACGTCCCTCAGTAGTAACCTGCTACTGGGAAACTTTATGAGCAAAGGATAGTCAACCCCAGAAAAATGACGCCTGCAGAGTTAGTATGTTATCTTCTCTGTGCTACAGGTGAGAATCTGGGACAAGAGAAGCCCATTCATTCCACCTCTACCCCCACCCCACGGGGAATATTTACAGTGTAACTGCAGAGGATCTCTGATTAGTGTTTCGTGTTCCCAAGACTGCTCACTCACCTGCACTAGGTCATAGCCATTATGTGGCAATGGATTTGGTGGCCCAGAATATCTGCAGTTGTATCTCTTATCTCCAGATGCGATTCCACACTCCCCATACCAAATGCAGGATTGTGAAAATACCTGCAAAAGTCAACAGAAAACGGTTCATTAGGGCCTCAGGGATAACACAAATTTCAACAGCAAAAAATGCCCTCATTCACAGAAGCGTCCAACAGTACCTGCCAAGCGAAGTAAAAGCCAGAGGCACCAGTTAGTTGAACATTTTGAAAGCATTAATTAAACCCAAAGCTCAATGCTGGAGAAGACTCTTGAGAGTCCCTTGGACAGAAAGGCCATCAAACCAGTCAATCCTAAAGGAAATCAACCCTGAATATTCATTGGAAGGACTGGTACTGAAGATGAAGCTCCAATACTTTGGCCACCTGATATGAAGAGCTGACTTCATACTGGAAAAGACCCTGAGGCTGGGAAACAGTGAGGGCAGGAGGAGAAGCGGGAGGCAGAGGATGAGATGGTTGGATGGCATCATCAACTCAACGGACAAGAGTCTGAACAAACTCCAGGAGACAGTGAAGGACAGGGAAGCCGAGCATGTCACAGTCCATGGGGGCACAAAAGAGGTGGACACCACTTAGCGAATGAACAACAACAAAGTCCAAAACGGACTTGTGAAGTCAATCAGCAAAGTAATAGAAATTACTTACGTGATTTCTACTTCCTGCTAGGTTATTTATTAAGGGGAAGTGACAGTTCCATACAAGAATCACTATCAATCAGTGTAGAGGAAAGCAAGATAGTACGCCAGTCTATGATTACTAAGGCTCTATTTTTCCACATCAGGATAAGGAACTGAGTCAGGTGTAAATAATGAAAGAACAGTTCCATATCTGCTAAGGTTAATTAATATCAGCACACCATGAGTTATGTAGGAAAAAAAAAAACCAACCCATGAGGAGGAGGAACAGGAATGAGTATCTTGTCCTTGAGTTTAAGTAAAACGCAAGAAATGTGCATACTTTAAGGAAAATCATCTCAGAATCTTGAAAACATGTAAAACCTCTTGCATAAAGATTTCTCAAGGGCCATTCCTATTCCCCATGTGAGAGTCACATGGCATCAGAAAAGTCAGGGGGGTGCACGAGTATGACTCATCTCGTTAGCAAGGCCACCAAGCTCCGCCAAGCTGGCCAGGGTCACGGCTGGCATGACTGTGCAGTCAGCTGTCCCTGGTAGGGAAACAGCGGCTTTTGAGAAGTAACCATGGCTTCCTGAGGTGCCTGATGGAAAAGCCATTTTTGAAAAATGGGCACAGATGCAAGACAGTGAACTGTCTCCAGGGACAAGGGCACGTGACCCATACACCCTGCAAGGAGCTGAGCGGCGCTGGTCCCTGATGAAAAGACACGAACCTCTCAACAGACCCTGAAAACATGGGAGGAAAAGCAGGCAGGAGATGGAGGGGTGCTGGGGGGGAAATCTAAGGGCCCACAAGACTTGTCTCTGAATTCATCCTTTCGATATTTTAAACCAGCAATTATGACTTAACCTCAGCTTGATTCATTAAGCCATAGGTTTAGGCCACAAGGGAGGGAGGGAATTTATACAAATGAGGAAGCGACAAGCATTCAGCAATGCCACGTCCCAAACCTTTGGCAAGAACTTACAAAATTCCACCATTCCTATATAAAAAGAATCATAATTTTGTCTGTAAACCCAGGGGTTCTAGGAAAAGTACTGCTCTTTCCGATTCTGGGTTTCCCACTAAAAGGCCATCATCCATCTACTGAAGTGTGGAAAGGCAAGTAAGCCAAGGAGGGTAACAACTACTGATGTTGACCTGTAACTTACATACTAGGGACCCACCCTTTGGAATTCTCACCTCACCCCACCCCACCCCTCTTGCACAGAATTCTCAACAGACCAACAGGGCAAGCAGGTGCTGGCCAAGGGGCACTCGGGCTCATCACCCGCAGGAGTGACAGGAATCCAGTCAAAGAAAACCCCCGCACCTCTCGCATGACTAACAGACGGGCATCTGGAGTCTCTGCTCCCCTTCCTCAGCACTCGGCGCTCTACGGGACAATAAAGATGACCCAATGCTCTCTGGGTCCTATTTACAAGGTCACCCTTCATAATCTACACCATCTGTTTCAAAGCAAAGGTGTTTCTACCCACCAGGCAGAAGAGATGGGGCTGGAGAACGAGCTTGAGGGGCAGGAGCTCAGGAGTCCTGGGCCCTGATCCTTAATAAATGCTGAGCCCAGCTGCACCTGGAGCGAGTCACCCAGCTGTGCTGAGGAGGAGTCTCCCGCCTCCTACTCACTCCTGACCACCCCCGACCCCGGTTACGGCACAGTTCAGGTGGGAAGACTGAATTCAGGAATAAATGAGAAAGCACTTAGAAAGCCAGAAAGCACCACCCATCAAATGGAAGGAATCATTCTCCAGGTTTTCCGAGAAGTATATGGGACTTCACCAAAGAGGTTCAAAGACCTGAACAAAATAAACAAGCTGAAGCTTCTTCCAGGCCAGGAAAAAACTGGGCTTGAGTCGTTGCTCTTGTGTGCTTTCCCAAGTCATCTGCTTGAAGAGGCATGAACCAGAGAGGCCCAAAGGTGCTCACAGGCCACCTGCTGGGTGTCAGGCACTGCTTTAACTGCTCTCACCTTGTGAACCCAACACAACCTTACAGCATGAGTGAGAGGGCAGTGTTTTGTTTTGTTTTTTTCTTCTTCTTTTCTTGGTTGCCCCATGCCAGGTGAGATTAGCTCCTCGAACAGGAACAGAACCCCTGCCCCCTGCAGTGGAAGCCTGGAGTCTTAACCACTGGACCACCACTGAAGTCCCTAGAAGGTGCTATTATTACGCACAATTTACAGATGAACAAACAGAAGCAGAGAGTTTGAATCCAAGAGCAGCAGAGGCAGGATTCAAACCAGAACATTCTAGTTCCAAAAACAGACTCTCAACAAGATACAATTAACCCTTTAATGAAGGTCCTTGCTCTGGCATCTGCCTCCCCCAACCCTGTGTGCAGGCACGCAACCCTCTGAGCTCACTTGCATGGCTGCACCGGTGGGGGAGGCCTCGTGCCCACCTCCAGTCTCTCTCTCCGCCTCCCCTGGGCTCAACTACAGCTGAAACCCAAGCGCCTCCTTCTGCCCCAGGCCTGGCAGCTGCCACTGTCCCAAGCCTCTGCAGGGACCTCCACCACCTGGCCCTACTCTCGTCCACATGTTCAACCTCATCTCCATGTTGGTCCTTTCACCTGCTCCTCCCATAAAGGTGGCCCCATTTCCTTCCCCGCTCAAAACTCCCCTCCAGCTACACTTCCAACCACAACAGCTGAGATGCTCACAAGGAAACAGATCCTTCCTCCATCACCAGGCCCTCTTCAGCAGGGTTTAAAGCCCAGGGTCCTCTCCACCAGCCTCTGGGAAGCCTCTCTGGTGCAGTCTCCCCCACCCTTGCCTTCCCTGAACCCTCCCCTGGGAGCCCACAGGCCTCCTCTGTCCACCTCATCACCTCCCTCCACCTGGTCTGTTCCCACGGACACTACCTCCACCACCCCCACCCCTGGCACCTGGCAGCCAGCCACTGGCTAAGGGTGCCCCCGTCAGCTCAACCCCACAACAGGTCTGTGAATCTGGTACTAAAATAACACCATTTCACAGATGAGGAAACTGAGGGTTACACAGGCAGGTAAAGCGACTCCTCTGAGGCCACATCTGAGAAATGGGAGAGCCAGGCCTGGCTGGTTTGGAAGCTGGAGCGCTTCCTCCTTATGCTGCACCGGGGTCACTCCTCCGTGGACAACTGACTGGGCCGTGCTCATCTCTGCAGCCACTCTAGAACCTAGCTGCAGTCTCAATGACCGGAATTTCCAGTCTCCAAATGGCCACAACACTGCATCGGCCAGGACTTTATTAACAAAGACGAGGGCTGCACCTTGAGATCCCTGGAAGATTCCCTGGAATGTGAGGGTGGCAGGAGCCGACACCCAGACCAAGGGCTTGGGCACAGGCCACACACCTGTCTTCCAGGGAACCACGTGATTTCCAAAGGCAAGGTGACAGGGTGAGAGTGCCTTTACTGATAACAAGAACACCTGTTGCTGCTTCATACCCATACTCCCCTGGAAGGGCAGATCCTGCTGATACTGAAAGTCACCAAGGTTTGACTTCTGCCATGACTCCAAGGGGGGCTTCCCTGCTGGCTCAGAGGTAAAGAATCCACATGCAATGCAGGAGATTCAAGTTCGATCCCTGGGTCGGGAAGATCACCTGGAGAAGGGCATGGCAACCCACTCCAGTATTCTTGCCTGGCGATTCCCATGGACAGAGGAGCCTGGTGGGCTTCTGCCGGGAGCCGCCACGGGAGATCCCGCCCATGACAAGGTCATGTGAAAGAGAACTGTTAAGCAAGGTTGCAGAACTCAAGGGGCTCCCTAGGCTTTCTCGAGCATCTATCCCAAAACCAGAATCTGTCTGTTTCACTGTTTCATGACTTTCACCAACTCCTCTGACATTAACAGGGGGCTAACACTGACCACCTTTCTCTGGAGAAAATCAACTTAGGGCTATAGCTAATAAGTCTCCTGGACGTGAGAGGAATATTTCAAATCAAACCCCCTCTGTTAGCATTCTAGCTTGCTCGGCAGGTATATCCAGACTCTTACAGCTACGCATGTGATTATTTACAGCCTCCCAACTGTGAGAGGCACGGAAAGCCTAAAACATAGAGCCATTCAAAGAGTTTAAAGTTATTAGAGTAGTGCTGATGTAGGATTTCATTATTGGGCCAATGCTTGTTGCTATGTTCCCATATCTCTTATCCACCGTGCACCTGGGAATGCATTAGTTAACATAGTGAGAATGTAAGAAAAACAAGTGTAGCCTTGAATTTAACCATATCACTTTTGAGCTCATTGGTTCTTTCTTGTAACTCACTGCACCTTTGCTCTGTGAAAAACGTAACTCTGTTTGGCATTTTCTAAGGCTGACATAGATTAGAAATATAAAGAAAAAACACTTTGAGGGAAAAAAGTTTTCTGGTTGAGCAGCCTTTATCAAAAGAGGGTCATAAAATGTTCACAGGCCTCCAAGGCCAGAAGATACTATACACAACATCATTTGTGGAAAAGGCATGCAGAGAAAATCCTGGTTTCAATAAGGGCAAAACTGCTGGAATGTTTGGGCTGACTCTGTATGACCTTGCATCTTTCATTTCCCTCTATGTACAAAAAAAGTATATAAGTACCTTTTGAAAATAAAGTAATTGGGCCTTGCTCACTGAGGCAGCTTGGCCTCCCCGTGTCAATCATTCCCTCTGTCTCCCTCTCACTTTTTCAGGCTGATCCCTTGGAGCATAGAGGCTCCCTGCGTTCACTTATCTGCCCGGGTTTCTAAGACCTGAACGGGAAGACGTTCTGCATCTTCACTCCCTCAGGAGACTCGGGAAGACGTTCTGCATCTTCACTCCCTCAGGAGAATCGGAGGGACCCTGTCGCTTCCTTGAACAGGGCAAACTCCTTGTCTCAAAGTTTTATCGGTTCTTTTGTAAACCAAGGAATATCAGCCTCTTTCTCTCCTCTATTTTCTTATCTTTAACATTCTTTCCTTATCTCTCTCTAAATCAATCGCTGGTGCCGTTTCTCCTTCGGGTTTCCCTGGATCCTGCGGGGGCTGGACCCCGGCAGGCTTCAGTCCAAGAGGTCGCAAAGAGTCGGATACAATTGAGCGACTACACACACACCCACAGCTCCAAGGGCACCAGACCACATGTGAGCTCAGCGTTGGAGATGGTTGGTGGTGGCTGCACGACACGTGATATACCTAATGTTCCTGACTGCACTTTAAAACTATGAACTTTATGTGTATTTTGACATAAAACATGAGCTCAGATGTCCTTCACTACTTGAGAGAAAGTCTAGTGGCAAGGACTTCAGAGAGCATGTTCTTGGTTATACTGAGATTAAATAGAGTAGAGTGACCATCAGTTGAAACACCATGGATCTGAATGTCACTAACACGCCCAGCATCTCTAGTAATAAGTGTTGCAAAAGCGCCACTGAGCGGGGCAGTGGGGTAGGGTGGGGGGGGTGGGGTGGGGACAAGCCCAAAGAAGGATAATTCTTCCTAGTTCATCTCATGGGCACTGACCAGTCTCTTACAGGGTGACTCGTGACCACAAGAACTATCTTATTTAAGCATTTAAACATTTGACCGATTCCTAAGAAGTCAAAAATAGATGACTGTAGATTTTAATTACAGAATACCCACCGATCACAATTATTCTGACATCACAAGTATACGTGAGATAACAGGGGGCGCCCCCCTCAGCTCTCCACCCCTATCCCATTCCTCAGGTTTAACAAATGTTGATGTATTAGATCCTGGTCTTCCAGGTTTTCAATTTCCCCCAATAGGTAAACCTATATAGCACCTACGCAAACACAAGTGAATTCACTTTTAAACACATATTCTCAAGCAAATCTCAATTACCCTCCATGACTGGCTCTACTTCAACTTACTGTATTTATCCTGGTCCCCAAGGACAGACTTAGCCCTTGTCTGCTGTCCCTTGTTTTCTCCACAGATTTCAGTCTCCCCCTAACCCCCACATCTTGGGACAGCCTCCCTTTTTACAAGCCTCACCCAAGACTCACTGCCAACAATGAATTTCACTCTGACTCTTTTCACCTGGTCTGGGTGAGCTGTCCTGGGGAGAGGGAGGTGGTGCTATTATTATGTCCAACTTACAGATGAACAAACCTCAGATGTGGCCTCAGAGGTGCTCACGGGCATCCCTCCTCAATGCTCAAGCCACCAGGCATCCTGCACCAAGAGCTCTGTACACTTCCGTTCCATAAGCTCCCCTGTGGACCAACCAGGACTAGCTGGATAAACTTTTCCTTTTTTCTTTTTAATTTAATATTTATTTATTTGGGCTTCCCTGGTGGCTCAGACTGAAGAATCTGCCTGCAATGTGGGGGACCTGCGCTGGATTTCTGAGTTGGGAAGATCCCACTGCAGTGGCAACCCACTCCAGTATTCTTGCCTGGACAATCCCATGGAGAGAGGAGCCCGGCGGGCTACAGTCTATGTGGTCAAAAAGAGTCGGACATGACTGAGTGACTAACACACATACACACACACATACGTGTTTATTTGGCTGAACTGGGTCTTAGTTTTGGCTCCTGGGATCTTTGTTGCAGCATTTGGACTCTTTAGTTGCAGTACTTGGGGTTTCTTTCCCTGACCAGGGGTGGAACCCAGGCCTGCTGCATTGGGAGCACAGAATCTTAGCCATTGGACCACCCCGGGAAGTTCCTAACTTTTCCTAAGACAGCCAGATACCGTATTAAATATGGTAGGCTTGTGAGCCCAAAGGTGTCTGTGGTACATACTCAATCTTGTCTGCTGTAACTCAAAAGTAACCACAAACAGCAGGTAAAACATGGGCATGGGTATGTCCCAAGAAAACCATCCACAACTAATTTGCAGGCTCCTGCTCCAGGATGAAACAGAATTCATATATTTATGAGAATGGAGAAGTTGTGTATGTGGGCAGAGGTTGCGAGAGTATTTTCTTGCTGGTGTCTTGACTCCCCTGTAAGACTGTAGAATCCTAAAGGGCAGAGCTTGGGGGTTATACTTCCTCTGAAATCTTAATATCTCATCCAGTGCTCCCTGATTCAGAAAACATTCAAACGTACATGACGAGTTAAAGGAGCTTCACTGGATTATGTAAGAAGTGACTTTGGCTTTAACACAGAATCTAGTACAAGGCTAGGATGTCTCTTGGAGAAGGCAATGGCACCCCACTCCAGTACTCTTGCCTGGAAAATCCCATGGGCGGAGGAGCCTGGTAAGCTGCAGTTCATGCGGTCGCTAAGAGTCGGACACGACTAAGCGACTTCACTTTCACTTTGCACTTTCATGCATTGGAGAAGGAAATGGCAACCCACTCCAGTGTTCTTGCCTGGAGAATCCCAGGGACAGAGGAGCCTAGTGGGCTGCCGTCTATGGGGTCGCACAGCGTCGGACATTACTGAAGCGACTTAGCAGCAGCAGGATGTCTCTACTTTTAAAGGTTAGGCTATATGGCTTTTTCACAACATGCTCTAAAATTTAATTAATGGATATGTGACTGCATAGGGAAGTATCTTTCAATAATAATAGGAATAGCTCAGGACAGTTTTAAAAAGAAAATTCCCCTGCTGCTATATGTCAGCAACTCTGGCTGACTCTAATTGGGAGCTCCATGAAAGCACATCTCATCACATGGAGAAGCTCTGATCATCAGCAACAGAATCCTATCCTTTAGGCTATTAAGTAACTCATGTTCAGTTGCTCACTGAACATCAACCGGGTTCTGGGCACAAAGCTGAATCAGTTCTCCTTCCTCGCCTGGGTTCTCTATCAGACACCCCATGGAGTAGCATCGCAGACTTTTACAGGTAAGAAAACTAGAGCTCAGAGAGGATTCTCCAAGGTCACCTGGCTGGTAAGTAACAAAAGCAATAATGAGAACCAAGGTTTTGAATGCTAAGGTAGGCATACTCCCTCCCATTCCCCCCACCATGCCCATCCCACAGCTGCTGCACTGTTTGAACTCAAGCTCGGCTTGTACACTGATGTATCCTTAGATTGTGACAACATGCCAGGGATGTGCTGGTCTGTCCAACTCGTGACTACCCTTTACGTACAACTCCAGGGAGCTGTTAAGCCCTGACTCACTTCCTCAGGATCCAGGACTGTCCCCAGCCCCATGCCTGTAACCTGGCCAGCCCACGCAGGTGGAGTGCAGGGCCTGGTCCCTTCACCTCTGCTGATGTCCTGGATGAGGAAAGCTCCAGCAGAACCTGGAGACATGCCCAGCTTCAGCTCTGGCGAGAGCTGGAATACCAGGGCTAGTCTGGCCAGGCAGGATAATCCAGGACAAGGGTAGTGGGGGTGGCCTGGAGAATGCTGTCCAGAGATTAAGCTTTGTATCCTTGGAGTCAGGTAGGCAGATCAAATAAATATGACAGGACATGTCGGGTGGAGGCTGGACTGGTCAGACTTTTACTGACACAACTCTCTGGAATTCTGTTTTATAGCCAATCTGGGATAAACGTATCCACATAACAAATGATAATTTGTGTGAGCACCAGGCACACCTTCAGATGGGTATTTAAGATACATTTTAGAGGATCTCATTATGGTCTCTCTCCTGACTGTAATTTTTAAAGTTTTTTTGTTTTTTGTTTTCTCTTGAGGAACTTGGACCATAATGAGGCCTAGGTAGGAATTAAGCCATTAAAACTGTTTTTCCTAAGGAGATCAGGAATGAGTTCCTCTTTCAGCCTGAGGGAGCCAATCTTAAATACAACAGAAGTTTTTCCAATTCATATTCACAGACCTTCTCAAGGCTTCCAGGTGTTTTGCAAGCCACTTGTGACCAACCTCTGACCTACTCCAGAGGTCCTAGGAGGAGAGGCACTGATGGATTTCAGAGATAAGTTAAAGCTACTTAACCAGAAGCCTGCCTATTAGATCCTGACCTAAAACCGAAAGGAAGCCGAACAGCTGTATTTTCAAAGCAAATAACTGCTACCATTTTTTGAGTTTTTACTACTGTGATGAGGCCCCTCCACACCATGTTACTTCAGAATCCCAATAATCCTATGATGTGTTGTTTATCTTCAGTAAAAGTTCGGCTTGGAAGAGTAATGAGCCCAAAGCCACAGAGCTAGCAGGTGGTCTACAGGTTGACCCCATTCCAAACCACCTCCGAAAACCTGCTTTTCTCTGCCTCTCCTCCCCACCAGGCACCAGACATGTGCTCATCCAGAAGCCCACACGGCTAGCCAACCCCGTCCACCCCACCACAGGAGGCCCTTCCCAGGTCAGCCTCACCCAACCCCTGCTGAGAACGATATGGTTCAAAGAGAGGTTTTTCTAGTGCAGGGAACCCCTTCATCAGCCTTCCCCTGTGACTCACTCCACCCTCATCGTAGACACACGCCTACGAGTGGGCACCAGGGCTCGGGATTCCCACTGGACCTGGTTTAATCAGCAGTAGATCCTTAGACATCCCCCACAACATCCAACCACACAGTTTTCAAGGAGAAAACTGTAGATACACAAATAGCAGTGAGGTGCTCACGCCCAAGGCTACCAAAGCAAGGGAAAGCAGACCCAAGGGGCCAGGACTGGGAGTTCCAGGCCCATCCTCCCCAGGCCTAGGTTTGTGACAAGGCGAAATTCAATTAACCCCCCCCCCCTCCCCACTTGCGGGCCTCCGTTCCCATGGATGTAAAGGGAGCCGGTAAGAAGTAACTTGCCTTCTCTGGAAGACCTAGTTGCCTTACGCGAAGCACTCAGGTGAGTTCCGATTTGGTGCCGGACCAACCTTTATTTACCTCCCCACTTTCTTTCATCTTTAGGGGAGAAGTCAGATCTCCTAAACAAATGTACAAAGAATTCCTGTATAATGGCAGAATGAAGGGGGTGGGGAGGCAGGTTAAAATGATAAGAATCCTATCCCTTTCTACCCATTTTCTTCCTCTCTTTTTGATCCCACATCCTAAACCCAGAAATCAGATGACCACGGATGAAATGAGTTCAAAACAGGTCAGACAGGCAGCCCCCCGCTGCCACCGTCCTCCAGACCACTGGGAAGAGGACGTGGCCGGAGAAAGGCACCGGAGTCGCGGCACAGACCGCCGCCCTCCCCGACTCGCGGCCCCACCACGTCCCCCACAGCTCGCCCGGGTCGCCGGCGGCCACTCACCTGCGCCGGGCAGAACAGCAGCAGGAGGAGGCCGAGGGCTGGGCCGCGCACGCTCATGCTGCCGCGGCGACGGGCTGCGGAGGTCTGACAGACTTGGCTCCCACTTCTGGGTGGAACCGTCCGAGCCGAGAACCGGTCCTGGGGCGAGGGCGGGGCAGGGGCGGGGCTAGTGGGGCCCGGACCGCTTCTTGTCACGGCCGGTTCCCAGTCCCCGCTCTGCACTAACTCCGCCTCAGCCGCGGCGTGGGGCCAAGGACTAAGCGACCCGGGCAGAGCTGAACATCTGGAGTCCGGCCTGGGAAGGATATTTCTGGGGTTGTCGCAACAGTGTGTGGTTTGATGCTTGAACTCCTTTCTCCCCTTTTTGTCATTGCTACTGCTGCTGCTGCTGCTAAGTCACTTCAGTCGTGTCCGACTCTGTGCGATCCCATAGACCGCAGCCCCTCAGGCTCCCCCGTCCCTGGGATTCTCCAGGCAAGAACACTGGAGTGGGTTGCCATTTCCTTCTCCAATGCACTCCTCGATTGGAAATGGGAGGGCGAGAAGGTTTTAGCAAATCGGGGTGCGTGGGGACAGTTTTCCCAATTAAGATCCCACTTCTCAGCGGACCCAGTTGGCACCCCAAGCAAGTTCTCTTTCGCCTAGGCACTTCTAGCAAAGCGGGGGGCGGCGCCACGCGGTGGCCTGACAGTGTTGTGATCCGAGAGCTGAGCTGGCGGAGCGTGGCAGTGGCCGAGGCGATGCCTCAGAGCCGCCCAATCTCTGTTTTCTGTCCGCTCAGCCCACTTTTGAAAAAAGTTCTAGAACCACACCATCTGCTGGCGGAGCAGAGCATGGTGGGGAACCAGCCCGCGGGAGAAGAGACGCCCCCACAACCACCCACGGGGAAGTTTGACGCAAAGGTGGGACCAGAGTCCATAAGTTCTAGGTGAAGTGAAGTAACACAGAGATAAAGAAGCATCTTCGTTTTTGAGCCTTATACTTTTTTTGATCTGACACTTATTTTTGTTATATGCACTTCTGGTATCATTTCCCCTCAGATGTAATTATTAAGATCACTCAAAAGCATCAGTCATTTCCATTTTGAAGTTAGGAAAATGGATGTAAGGATCCCTCCTCCCCACAGTGGAAGCCAGTGTACAATGAAAAGACTAAATACACGTCTGTAGCAATGATCAAAGCCAGTGTAGGTAGGACCGTGATCAGGTGATGTTCTCATCCTTATTCTACAAGGCGACTGTCCTTGACTGACTTTGCAGTTACTGACTTGCCTCCCCACCTCCTCAGCCTTGAAATGTACACCTGCTTGGCTGTGCACTAAACTGTAGGGATCCCCTCTGGACATTCAGCCTTGGCAATCTCCTGGCCTCATGCATCTTCTGGCCCTCAAGTGCCTGGTGTGCTCACTGATGAAAACTTGGTATGCATCTCGCTGCTAAGTCACTTCAGTCGTGTCCAACTCTGCGATCCCATAGATGGCAGCCCACCAGGCTCCACTGTCCCTGAGATTCTCCAGGCAAGAACACTGGAGTGGGTTGCCACTTCCTTCTCCAATGCATGAAGGTGGAAAGTAAAAAGTGAAAGTGAAGTCACTCAGTCATGTCTGACTCTTAGCGACCCCATGGACTGCAGCCTACCAGGCTCCTCTGTCCATGGGATTTTCCAGGCAAGAGTATTGGAGTGGGGTGCCATTGCCTTCTCCAAGGTAATCAAAATGTTGTCACTGAGCCAGATGGCAGGACCATCCTTGAGAATTTCTTAGAAATGCAAATTATGGGCCCCTGTCTGGACACCCGTCCCCATGCAAGCCCTAGGAGGATGAAGCCCTCCAGGTGGTCCCAATCCACATTCCAATTCACGAACTACCTCTGTAACATATTCGCAGGATCTCAGTGGCTTAGTTGCCCTTCCAGTACTTATGGGGGAAACCAGGCAATCAGCCAACAAAAACCTTCACTGAATAATGAACTGAGTAAAGGAAATTTCAAGCACCATATGAAACATTTCTTGGATGGGCAGAAATTTTGATACCCAGTAAATTCTGTCTACTATTCACCAAAATGGACTTCCCTAGTGGCTCACACAGTAAAGAGTCCACCTGCAATGCGGGAGACCTGAGTTCGATCCCTGGGTTGGGAAGATCCTCTGGGGGAGGGCACGGCAACCTCACTCCAGTATTCTTGCCTGGAGAATCCGCATGGACAAAGGAGCCTGGTAGTTCGAAAAGGGCTGGACACAACTGAGCAGCTAAGCGCGCACGCACACACACACACACACACACACATTCACCAAAATAGAAACAAAAAGATCTTTTAGCTATATCCATATATTTCTAGTTCTGTATTTTGTACAGCTTTGATGATATCCAAAAGCTGATGATATATTTTAAAAATAAAGCACCTTATTTTTAAGAGAAATGTTTTTTGCTGATAAAGCAATCCATGCTTATGGTAGCAATTTTGAAAATTTATAGGCAAGAGTTAAAAACATCATTTATAATTCCACCATTTATGATCATCTATGTCACATCGTGGAGTATTTTCTCCTTCTCTGAAAATTGTTTTAACACATATAAAGAAAAAAATGTTGCCTGCCACTTCAGTTCCCTAAGGATTAAGCTCTTAGTCACTGCAGTCCATAATGTGTGTGCTCTGAGGGCAATTTACGATGCAAAACAACTGGAAGCATTCTGTGCGTTAGATGTACCAGTCACTAGGTAAGATACGGAGAAGGCAATGGCAACCCACTCCAGTACTCTTGCCTGGAAAATCCCATGGACAGAGGAGCCTGGTAGGCTGCAGTCCGTGGGGTCGCTAAGAGTCGGACACGACTGTGCGACTTCACTTTCACTTTTCACTTTTCATGCATTGGAGAAGGAAATGGCAACCCACTCCAGTGTTCTTGCCTGGAGAATCCCAGGGATGGGGGAGCCTGGTAGGCTGCCGTCTGTGGGGTCGCACAGAGTCGGACATGACTGAAGCGACTTAGCAGCAGCAGCAGGTAAGATACATGTCTAAGGGGAAATTTCAAAGACCCCAGATTCTTTCATCTTCCCATATTTAAAAAAGCCCTAAAATCATTAACTTGAAATGTTTGTTCTTTGTGATCAGCAATGCCAACCACAAATTAGCACATGGGTACTTAAATCAGGAGCTGAATCTATGAGCCCAATTCTTATATCTTCTCATATCTAGAAAAGCACTAAGATCCTTCGTGGTGACACTGCTCCTCATGACTAGTGAAGGCTCCCCGAGACGAGGAGAAACCTTCTGGAAAAATATATGCTTGATTGCATGTACTCCCCCTTCACCAAAAGTCACATTTAAACTGACCTTTCTCCCCTGCCTCCTTGGAGCAGTTTCTCAGAGTTATCTGAGGTGTTATCTCCTGGGCTGTAGTCCTCATTTTACCCCCAATTAAACTGAACTTGCATCTCTCACGTTGTGCATCTTAAGTCGACAGCAGTAATCTTTTCATGCTTCATTACATGTTTTTTCCCAGCAGAAAAGTTCATGTACACACAGGTTCTTCCCTTACCTCTTTGGAGCAGGTCCTCAGAGCTCTCTGAGAGGCCTGTCTCTCTGGCTACGGTCCTCAGTAAGGTCCCTGAATAAAACTTAACTGACAGCTGTTACATTGTGCATTTTTATTTCAATTGACATGTAGTCAAAGTCCTAGGAGAGGCTTTTCGTTTGTTTGTTTAAATACTTGTCAATACCACTATCATTATAAACATCATCCAACACTGATTGCATTAAAAATAAAGGACAAAAAGGGTCAATGAAATTATTAGCAGCAGCAGCAGCAGCATGTGACATTTCTCAAGCCAGCAGTGTGGGCCAGTCTCAGAGCAGTGCCTAAGTCAATGAAACGGAGTGCACCATCAGAAAGTATTTCAAAATAGCTCAAGCCTCAGATTGCATTTCTGGTACATGCCAGGTGTTTGCATGTCTATAGTAATACTGCATAAATCCACCGTTCTTTTCTTATGCCGTCTCACATACCTGAACTTGTCTGGGTTCCGCAAAGCTTTGCATGTTTCTGTGCCCTCGGCTTTCCATGTGATATTGCATCACAGAAGTCTAAAAGCTATTGCACATTTTCCTTAGGGAGAGAAATGAGAATGTTGATTCCAAACAAATTTCTTTTCACCTAACAGATGGAAGGGGAAGGCTAGAAATAGTCTGTTACTAGTTTTTGATCCATTACATAATTTATTTAATCAGTCCCCTACTGGATGTATGCTTTGTCATTTTTCATTCCTGGAAACAATAATGCAGTGAATCATTATACCTAAATCCTTACAATCATATATAAATAGAACTGTTGGAAAAGTTCATATATTGTTGGATCAAAGGAAATGTGTATTTTAGTGTTGAATATTGTCAAATTGCCCTCCGAACAGACTGCAATTTACATCTTTGTTCACAACATATAGAAGTACCTGATTCTATCTCCTTGGCAACACTCAACTTTGCTATTCTAATAGGTGAAAAATAGCATCTGTGATTTGAATGACTGTATTTCTTATTTTAAAAAAGATTTTGATGCTTTAATTTATATTTTATTAATGATATGTGAGATTAAAAATCTTTCCATACATTTTGGGCAATTTTATTTCTTTGTCCATAGTCTTCATTTTTAAAAAAATATTTTCTGGTTGTGCTGTGAGGCATGTGCGGTTAGTTCCCTGACTGGGCATGGAATCTGCACTCCCTGCATTGGCAGTGAAGAATCTTAACCACTGGACCCCCAGGGAAGTCCCTGTATTGTTTATTTTCGATTCGTTTTTTCATATTGATTTATAAAAACTATTAAGAAAATTAACCTGTTGGTCCAGTATACACAGTGCAGATACTTTTACTAATTTACTAGTTTCAGTTCAGTTCAATTCAGTTCAGTCACTCAGTGATGTCCAACTCTTTGCGACCCCATGGATTGCAGCATGCCAGGCCTCCCTGCCCATCACCAACTCCGGGAGTTTACTCAAACTCATCTCCATTGAGTGGGTGATGCCATTGAATCATCTCATCCTCTGTCGTCCCCTTCTCCTCCTGCCTTCAATCTTTCCCAGCATCAGGGTCTTTTCAAATGAGTTAGCTCTTCGAATCAGGTGGCCAAAGTATTGGAGTTTCTGCTTCAACATGAGTCCTTCCAATGAACACTCAGGACTGATCTTCTTTAGGATGGACTGGTTGGATCTCCTCACAGTCCAAGGAAACTCTCAAGAGTCTTCTCCAACACCACAGTTCAAAAGCATCAATTCTTCAGCGCTCAGCTTTCTTTATAGTCCAACTCTCACATCCATACATGACCACTGGAAAAACCATAACCTTAACGAGACAGACCTTTGTTGGCAAAGTAATATGCTGTCTAGGTTGGTCATAACTCTCCTTCCAAGGAGTAAGCATCTTTTAATTTCATGGTTTACAAGGTTATAAAAAATTATTCCATATTTTCCTTTTGAGTTTTAATGATTTCTTGAAGATAATAATCTGTCTGGAATTGTTTTGCTGTGAGCAGTGATATAAGGATCCAGCTTCCCCCAGGCCCCACCAACCCCTCCAACCCCAGCCCTCCTTCCCCCATCCCCCCACCCCCACCCCATCCAAGAACCTCAGCAATCACATGACACCTGCTCTTCTTAAAGTTATCACTAGTTTTCGTGTTGCAGAATCAATGACAACCTATTTGTTCTCATCTCACTTGCCTTCTTAATAACATTGAGCACAGATGATCACATGTTCTTCATTAAACATTCTTCTTTAACCCTCATTCTCCTGGGTTACCTCACTGGCTAAGCAGCCATTGCATCTTATCTTCTAGAGGCTAATGAATGTGATTTGAGCAGCATGTTCCTATTAATAAAATTTTGTTTCAATACAATAGTTTTGAGTTCTTCTAATATAGAAGCTTTGTTTTGCTGCTGCTAACTTTGAAGCTTCAAAGTAGGCAATGATTCAAGGGGCAACGAAGAAAGAAGGCCTAACTTCTGTACAGAGTGCAAGCTTGCCCAGTTTCTAACTTGAAGGCTGAAATTTAATCATGAGAAATGTAGATGGAGCTGGGCGTTTTGGGTACTAGGATGCAGCTGACTTCACCTGGTGATGCCTGAGACCATTCTGGATGGACTGGGTGCCTCTTCACTTTGCTTTTTTTTTTCATTTCTCTCTGCCACCCCCGCTACCTACCCAATCCCTTCACCTCCCCCCACCGACCGTTGTGTTAGTCAGCTTCAGTTCAGTTCATTCAGTCGCTCAGTCGTGTCTGACTCTTTGCGACCCCATGAATCGCAGCACACCACGCCTCCCTGTCCATCACCAACTCCCGGAGTTCATTCAGACTCACGCCCATCAAGTCAGTGATGCCATCCAGCCATCTCATCCTCAGTCGTCCCGTTCTCCTCCTGCCCCCAATCCCTCCCAGTATCAGAGTCTTTTCCAATGAGTCAACTCTTTGCACGAGGTGGCCAAAGTACTGGAGTTTCAGCTTTAGCATCATTCCTTCCAAAGAAATCCCAGGGCTGATCTCCTTCAGCCCTGAATGGACTGGTTGGATCTCCTTGCAGTCCAAGGAACTCTCAAGAGTCTTCTCCAACACCACAGTTCAAAAGCATCAATTCTTCAGGGCTCAGCCTCCTTCACAGTCCAGCTCTCACATCCATACATGACCATTGGAAAAACCATAGCCTTGACTAGATGGACCTTAGTCGGCAAAGTAATGTCTCTGCTTTTGAATATACTGTCTAGGTTGGTCATAACTTTTCTTCCAAGGAGCAAGTGTCTTTTAATTTCATGGCTGCAATCACCATCCGCAGTGATTTTTGAGCCCCCCAAAATAAAGTCTGACACTATTTCCACTGTTTCCCCATCATTTCCCATGAAGTGATGGGACCAGATGCCATGATCTTCGTTTTCTGAATGTTGAGCTTTAAGCCAACTTTTTCACTCTCCTCTTTCACTTTCATCAAGAGGCTTTTGAGTTCCTCTTCACTTTGTGCCATAAGGGTGGTGCCATCTGCATATCTGAGGTTATTGTTATTTCTCCTGGCAATCTTGATTCCAGCCTGTGTTTCTTCCAGTCCAGCATGTCTCATGATGTACTCGGCATAGAAGTTAAATAAGCAGGGTGACAATATCCAGCCTTGACGTACTCCTTTTCCTATTTGGAACCAGTCTGTTGTTCCATGTCCAGTTCTAACTGTTGCTTCCTGACCTGCATACAGATTTCTCAAGAGGCAGGTCAGATGGTCTGGGATTCCCATCTCTTTTAGAATTTTCCACATTTTTTTGTGATCCACACAGTCAAAGGCTTTGGCATAGTCAATGAAGCAGAAAGAGATGTTTTTCTGGAACTCTCTTGCTTTTTCCATGATCCAGTGGATGTTGGCAATTTGATCTCTGGTTCCTCTGCCTTTTCTAAAACCAGCTTGAACATCAGGGAGTTCACGGTTCACGTACTGCTGAAGCCTGGCTTGGAGAATTTTGAGTATTACTTTACTAGCATGTGAGATGAGTGCAATTGTGCAGTAGTTTGAGCATTCTTTGGCATTGCCTTTCTTTAGGATTGGAATGAAAACTGACCTTTTCCAGTCCTGTGGCCACTGCTGAGTTTTCCAAACTTGCTGGCATATTGAGTGCAGCACTTTCACAGCATCATCTTTCAGAATTTGAAACAGCTCAACTGGAATTCCATCACCTCCACTAGCTTTGTTCATAGTGATGCTTTCTAAGGCCCACTTGACTTCACATTCCAAGACGTCTGGCTCTAGATTAGTGATCACACCAGCATGATTATCTGGGTCATGAAGATTTTTGTACAGTTCTTCTGTGTATTCTTGCCACCTCTTCTTAATATCTTCTGCTTCTGTTAAGTCCAGACCATTTCTGTCCTTTATCAAGCCCATCTTTGCATGAAATGTTCCCTTGGTATCTCTCATTTTCTTGAAGAGATCTCTAGTCTTTCCCATTCTGTTCTTTTCCTCTATTTCTTTGCATTGATCGCTGAAGAAGGCTTCCGTATCTCTTCTTGCTATTCTCTGGAACTCTGCATTCAGATGCTTATATCTTTCCTTTCCTCCTTTGCTTTTCACCTCTCTTCTTTTCACAGCTATTCATAAGGCCTCCCCAGACAGCCATTTTGCTTTTTTGCATTTCTTTTCCATGGGGATGGTCTTGATCCCTGTCTCCTGTACAATGTCACAAACCTCATTCCATAGTTCATCAGGCACTCTATCTATCAGATCTAGGCCCTTAAATCTATTTCTCACTTCCACTGTATAATCATAAGGGATTTGATTTAGGTCACACCTGATTGTCTAGCAGTTTTGCTACTTTCTTCAATTTGAGCCTCAATTCAGTAATAAGGAGTTCATGATCTGAGCCTCAGTCAGCTCCTGGTCTTGTTTTTGTTGACTGTATAGAGCTTCTCCATCTTTGGCTGCAAAGAATATAATCAATCTGATTTCGGTGTTGACCATCTGGTGATGTCCATGTGTAGAGTCTTCTCTTGTGTTGTTGGAAGAGGGTGTTTGCTATGACCAGTGCATTTTCTTGGCAAAACTCTATTAGTCTTTGTCCTGCTTCATTCCGCATTCCAAGGCCAAATTTGCCTGTTACTCCAGGTGTTTCTTGACTTCCTACTTTTGCATTCCAGTCCCCTATAATGAAAAGGACATTTTTGGGATGTTAGTTCTAAAAGGTCTTATAGGTCTTCATAAAACCGTTCAATTTCAGTTTCTTCAGCATTACTGGTTGGGGCATAGACTTGGATAACTGTGATATTGAATGGTTTGCCTTGGAGACGAACAGAGATCATTCTGTCGTTTTTGAGACTGCATCCAAGTACTGCATTTTGGACTCTTTTGTTGACCATGATGGTTACTCCATTTCTTCTGAGGGATTCCTGCCCACAGTAGTAGATATAATGGTCATCTGAGTTAAATTCACCCATTCCAGTCCATTTTAGTTCGCTGATTCCTAGAATGTCGATGTTCACTCTTGCCACCTCTTGTTTGACCACTTCCAGTTTGCCTTGATTCATGGACCTGACATTCCAGGTTCCTATGCAATATTGCTCTTTACAGCATCAGACCTTGCTTCTATCACCAGTCACATCCACAGCTGGATATTGTTTCTGCTTTGCCTCCTTCCCTTCAATCTTTCTAGAGTTATTTCTCCACTGATCCTCAGTAGCACATGGGGCACCTACGGACCTGGGGAGTTTCTCTTTCAGTATCCTATCATTTTGCCTTTTCATACTGTTCATGGGGTTCTCAAGGCAAGAATACTGAAGTGGTTTGCCATTCTCTTCTCAGTGGACCATGTTCTGTCAGACCTCTCCACCATGACCCCCCCCCCCATCTTGGGTTGCCCCGCGGGCATGGCTTAGTTTCATTGAGTTAGACAAGGCTGTGGTCCTAGTGTGATTAGATTGACTAGTTTTCTAGTCAGCTTAGGCTGTTGTAACAAAATATCATGGACTGAATGGCTTAAACGTCAGTAATTTTCATCCCATGGTAATGGAGACAGCAAAGTCTGAGATCAAGCTGCCTGTCAGTTCGGTTTCCGTGAGTCCCCACTTCCTGACATGCAGACGCGGGCTTCTCACTGTGTGCTCATGTGCTCTTTCCTTGGTGCGTGTGTGTAGAAAGAGAGATCTCCCTTCCTCTTATATAAAGTCACAAATCCTATTGGGTTAAGGCCACTCCCTTAGGACCATTGTTGTTGTTTTCAGTCACTAAGTCATCTCTGATTCTTTTCGACCCCAGGCACACCAGGCCTCCCTGCCCCTCACCATCTCCCAGAGTTTGCCCAAGTTCAAGTCCACTGAGTGGACCACCTTAATTATTAAAACCTCTTTAGAGCCCTGGGGCTTCCCTGGTGGCTCAGCAATAAAGAGTCTGCCTGCAATGCAGGAGATGCAGGCTTGATCCCTGGGTTAGGAAGGTTTCCTGAAGGAGGAAATGGCAATCTGCTCCAGTATTTCTGCCTGAGAAATCCCATGGACAGAGGACCCTGGTGGGCTGCAGTCCATGGGGTCTCAAAAGAGTCAGACACAGCCACTAGACAGCAACAAACACAAAGCCCTGTCTCTAAATAGTTACTTGGGGGTTAGGGTGTCAACATAGGAATTTGCAGAAGGAGGACACCATTCAGTTCACTGCATCCCTCTTTGTGCTCAGGGCTGCTTGATGACTTTTGTGGGCTCTAAGCAGGAAGAGAAGGGGACGACCAAGGATGAGATGGCTGAATGGCATCACTGACTCGATGGACACGAGTCTGAGTGAACTCTGGGAGTTGGTGATGGACAGGGAGGCCTGGCGTGCTTTGATTCATGGG
Source organism: Capra hircus (assembly GCF_001704415.2). Taxonomy (NCBI): domain Eukaryota; kingdom Metazoa; phylum Chordata; class Mammalia; order Artiodactyla; family Bovidae; genus Capra; species Capra hircus. Next base: position 17,968 of record NW_017189645.1, on the reverse strand, counting down.
GTCGCAAAGAGTCGGACACGACTGAGCGACTGAACTGAATTGAAGCACCTTTGCCTTTGGGGATCCCTCCTTCCTTAAAAAAAACCAAACACTTAAAATTCTGCCTTATAGCCACATTGGTATAGAGATGGATATAATCCAAGCTGATTTCATTATTATATATTTATTATTATTATGTTTTTCTTCTGATTTTAAAATAAATTGCTATTAAAACATTTTCATGAGACCTTAGAAGTGTCAGGGGCCCTAGGCACTAGGCCTCCTTGGCTTAATGGAGACACTGTAGACACTTGTAGACACTGTAAATTTTGCTAACAAACTGTCCCCAAAACGATCCAGGAAGAGCAACTAGAGCTGACCCTAAAAGAACCACCTTGTAGATGATTGGAGAGTGACCAGTTCAACACAGGGAACATGAGTAGGTGACCAGCTCACACCTGACTCCCTCTGTCAATCTACACATTGCCAACACATTTTGGGAAACTATAGGAAACCTTGAGTTAACGCTTCTGCAAAACCCTTAGGGAGTTTTAGGTTGAGTGTTTTTGAGAGCCTCTTTTTGGTAAAAGACTTTCTTTCTTTTTTATTAATATATAATACACCTGTAAAATCTATAAAACTTACATGTACAGTTCAATAAGTTCTTACCTACTATATATTTATATTGTGCTATCTATTACTTAATAACAAATTATCCTAAAACATAGTGGATGATAAGAACAAACATTTATTAGATTAGATTTTCTGCCAGCCAGGGATTTGTGTGGTTCTGGGTGGTTTTGGCTCATGAGTCTGTGGTCAAGATGTCAGCCAGGCTACCATCATCTGAAGGCGTGACTGGGGCTGGAATATTTGCTTCCAAGATGCTGCTGGCAGGAGGCCTGGGTTCCACTCCACGTGGCTCAAGGCTGCTCATCTGTCTTCAAGACCAGGGAGCTGGCTTCCTCCAGAATAAGTGATCAAAGAAAGAGCAAGGTAGAACCTTTATGGTAGCATGCCATTCTTTTTTTTTTTTCACTAGTTTGACTTCTACCATCATCAATTGCTTTTGCTGTTCTTGAACTTCATACAAATTGAGTCATCTTTTGTGTCTGGTTTCTTTCACTAAACATTATGTCTGTTAAGACTCATCCACATCACTTATAGCAATAGTTCATCTTTTTTTGTTTTGTTTTGTTTTGTTTTTATCGTTGGGACATATTCCATGGTATAAGAATCCCACGGCAGACATTTGAGTTGTTTCCAGGTTGGGCTATTATAGAGCTGCTTATGAACATTCTTGTGCAGGTCATTTCTTTGAAATATGCCCTCATTCTTTGGGGCTCAGCAATAAACTTTTAAAACTCCATACTTCAGCTGATTTTACAGACACCTTCATTTAAAACAGCTTAGGCTACAACTCGTGACTTTAGTGTCGGTGGTGTATGAGAGTTCAGGAGTGGGGTATTGTTGGTCAAACTTACGGTAAAGTATTACTCACCACACTAAGGATACTTGAACTGGTGATTAATCCAGTCATGGGTTGCCGTGTAGCTTAGGCTCATTAGGGTGGAGGTAACTTGAACTTGGCCGTTAGTATTTTGCCCTGGCTTTCCCTAATTTGTCACATGATTCAGTCACATAATACAGTTGCCTTCCCCTGGGATGGCTTTAGGTCTTGTCTTTGCTAAAATAGGAAGACTAACTCTTATAAATGGCAGACTTTCCAAGGCTATTCTTAAAAGTTTAACTACAAGAAATAGGAACAATTACAGCATTTCCTTCCTTAAAAATTAGAAGGTTCAATTCTAGTGAGGGAGTGAAGAGATCAAAGATGGGAGAAGTCATGCTTTCTGTTCCCAGAGCTAAAGCTTCCTAAAACCGAAGATCTCAGGAATTCCCTGGTGGTCCAGCGATTAGGATTCAGCACTTTCACTGCTTGGTCAGAGAACTAAGATCCCCCAACCCTACGACATAGCCAAAAAAAAACCCGAAAAGATACTTAATTAACTTCCTTCAATTGTTTTAATATGACTTCACTCATATTTTTAAATTATCTTAAAATATTGTCAAAAAATAAGGGTAAAACACCAGGAAAAGATTCTAAGACTTTTTAGGCCCACTAGTGCATAAATTATTTAACTGAGGACTAAGTATGATCAGAGAGCATGGAGAAAACACCTCAATGAGTCCCACTGGTTTATCTCATTGCATTTAGTAGGTTAAACAGCAAAAAGAGACAGGCAAGGCCCTCAGTCAGAGGAATGGGAAACAAATTATTCCAAATTTGCCCAGAGAGCATAGAACTTGGTTTTGGCCTATTTTGTTTCAGTTTTGGTTTTCTCTGTGTTTCGAAGCACAGGTAAGTACATGGGTGTGAGCTGATGAGGGAAAAAGACATGGAAAATCATCACACGGTGTGACTCTGTTCATAGCTGGGCCTCAACATGGTTCTATGCACTATTTTTTAGCACCTTCTCATAGTGATATGAAAACTTACTAAGACCAACTGACCAGATAATCACAGACACCGCGCAGAGCATGCACACAATCCTTCCTTGGTGACAAGCAGAGGAGGTGCAATCTCAGGGCAGCCAACAGTTCATAGACAGCGTTGCGTCCTCAGTTGCTCAGTCATACCCAACTCTTTGTGGACTGTAGCCCGCCAGTCTCCTCTGCCCATGGGATTCTCCAGGCAAGAATACTGGAGTGGGTTGCCACTTCCTCCTCCAGGGGATCTTCCTGACCTAGAGATCGAACCCACATCGCTTGCATCTCCTGCAATGGCAGGTGGATTCTTTACCACTAGCAGCACCTGGGAAGCCCTAGAAAGTGTTAGGAAGGCAACGCAGTTCCATCAGCAGAACTAGAATCAGGTCAGCCACTTACCATTGGCTCCAGGTCCTAACCAGCCACCGTGCTTTTCCTCTCCAGTGCAGGGCCAGAGTTATTGATGACTGAACAAGCTCACCAAGGGCAAGCCTGTGCAGCACAAAGGTCTGGGATTGTTGGCCCTTGTTTCATGGCCACACTACTTTTCTTTTCTTTTCTGTTTTTTCTAAGGTTGCTCCACACAGCACCAGGGATCTTAGTTACCTGACCAGGGATTGAACCCATGCCCCCTGCCTTGGGAGCGTGGAGTCTTAACCACTGGATCCCCGGGGAAGTCCCACAGTCACACTTCTTCCTGAGGTTTGTTGCCTCCTCTCCTCTCCTCTCCTTGGGACTTGTTCCTCCCACTATCCACCTTTCACTTCCCGCTCCTGTCTATTTCATCTCATCTCCTTTGCTGATTCCCTTCTCTCATCTACTTCCTCACACCACAGTCTTTCTGGGGACTTCGTCTTCTTATGACTGTGACCATCACCTCTACACAGATGATGCCCAGATCTGGAAATGTCTTGTCCTAAACATTAAGCAGCGATTTCCAGTTGCCTTCTGGAATCAATTTCATACATTCTTCAAACTGAACATGTCCAAACTCCCTCTCTCTCTGTCCCCATCCCAGTTCTGCTGTTCTTCTCTATTTCCTGGCACAGTTACTAGCACCGCCCACCACATAAACCTTGAGTGTGGAGTTAGCCCACAGACCTGAGACTGCTCTATAGAAAGTCTTGCTCACGGGGTTGGCCACTGGCAGGCCACTGGACTCTTGGCAGGCAAATAGTTCTTTACATAGATATGAAACTTTCCCTAAGTGATAATGGCTCGTGGTGCCCACACTGATTGCACAAACAATGGGGCTCATGCTAAATGCCTGGTTTCTTCCTGGCAGCCTGGAATTCTGGTAGATACTAGGCAGAGGGTGCCTATGTGACCAGCTCCCAGTTAAAAGCCTGAGTGAGTCTCTCATGAGCTTGCTTATCAGCAGATAACACTTCATAATGTTGCCACAAGTCCTTGCTAGAGGAGAGGACTCTTGGAAGCTTTAATCTGGATTTCTCTATATCTCCATTTCATTTCCCTTTCTCCTTCCTAGTTTTGCTTTACATCAATTTCACTGTAATCTTACCATGAATATGACCACACTATGAGCCCCGTGAGTCTTCCTAGCAAATTGTCAAAGATCACTGGGAGTGATTTTAGGGTTCCCTGATGCACCTTAGTATAATTCCTGACTCTTCTTTCTTTTCCTCACCCTCTCTGTTCAGTTAATCACCTAATTATCATTAGCTCTACCTCTAAATATTGAAAATAAAAAAATGTCCCATATTCTCCACCTTCACTGCCTAGATGTTACAATCATGACTCCATCTGGGCATCAATCTCCCTGCTTCCCCCTACTATAAAAGTAAAACCCAAAGATTGGGGGACAGCAGTAAGCTGATGTTATGAGGGAGGTTATTTCTTGTTAAAAGAAAAAAATTTGAACCAAGTAAATTTGAAGACCTAATTGGCCATATTCAGGGATTCATGGGAATTCCCTGGTAGTCCAGTGGTTAGGACTCTGTCTTTCCACTGCAAGGGGCATGGGTGCGATCCCTGGTCGGGGAACGAAGATACTTCAGTTACCACGGTGCAGCCAAAATAATAATAATAAAGGATTCATGAAATGGGCTACATTCCACCTAACAAGTAGGCAGAAGCTTTAGGAGCTGTATAGAATGGAAGGCTTTCATAGATAGAAAGGGGGTGGGACAAGGAAGTCATAAAAATGAAAAAAGTTTACCATATTCAGGCAAAGTCACCTTTCTTTGGAAGAAGGGTGGGGAATCTTTCAATGTATCATGCAATTGATCTCACAGGAGCTGATGTGGTCATTCCAGATTGACTGGTTAAAGTTCATACTCCTGAGAGTAGCTGAAATTGAAATTAAATCTTAAAGCAAACCAGGTTTGTTTTCTGGGGGCAAGTGACTCCATTTGGGGCATGTTGTTGCTGTGTTAAAGCACTCTCAAAGCCTGTTTCCTGGGTTTCCCTGGTAGTCTAGTGGTTAGAGATCTGCTAGCCAATCCAGGGACATGGGTTTGTTAGGGATATTAAGTAGTCTTGTTCAGGCTTCAGAGACAAAGCACAGCAGGCCTGTGATCTTGCTTCTAACCTGCCTGGAGACTGTCCTGACTACGAGTGGCTGCCTGCTGTGACTGTAAAACTAGCAGTACCATAGATAAGATAGGAGAGGAATCCTAAGATTGTTCAGTCCCGGAGGGGGGCTGGCTAACCAAGCCCCAGGCTTAACAACATTCTAAGTTTTATGCATTAACATGAGATCAGAGCTGGAGTTTGCTCACAGGTTGATGATGGTATCAGTTTGCGTCCTGGGGTTATGAACGGGGACCCTGAACTGTAATCTTTGAGGTCTCACCCACGGAGCGGAAGTGATGCCTGGGATCTTTTCTGTCAGGCGAGCGTATGAGCCTCGGTTTTGTCTCGTCACAACAAAGATTTGGAGCGATGGACATTTAAGCCCTTGGTGCATCACGGCTCTCGGGTCTGGGACAAACCGTGTTATAGCTCTTAGACAAATCAGTATTACAGCTCTATTTTATTTAGAAGATAGCAGGAGAACCCATCCTCGAAGCGTGAGGGCATGCCAACCCAAAGATGCGAAGAGAAGAGAGTGGAGGAGCGCGCCAGGGCACGGGAGAGAGAGAGAGAGAGCCCTTTGGCTCCTCTTTGTATATGTTTCTTCCTCCCCCTGGGCCTGCCCTGTGTAAACTGGGCTAGCCAGGAATGCTGTTTGTTCTACCTGAGGGCCTCACTCAGGTCCTCAGCCCTTCCTTTGTTCTATATTTGCAGGCCTTTCCCTTCCTTGTCTTTTAGCCATCGCCATTTTGGACTCCTGTTTCCTATTCTAACTACCTAACATTTTCCCAATTAGGTCTCCAGATGGGCTGTGACACAGGACTTCTCAACACTGTTTGAGTCTGAATGTTAGTCAAAATTCAATTTGGTGATGTTTCCTCTGCTGTTTCGATTTCTCTTGTCTTTTAATGTTAGTATATTGAGAGTAAGCTAGATAATTCTCTAATAAATATTCATTTCACTTCAGTTTTGGAGAAGGAAATGGCAACCCATTCCAGTATCCTTGCCTGGAAAATCTCGTGGACAGAGGAGCTTGGTGGACTGCAATTCATAGGGTCACAAAGACTCAGGCATGACCGAGTGACTAACACTTACTACTGACTCACTTACTCAGTTCAGTTCAGTCACTCAGTCATGTCTGACTTTTTGTGGCCCCATGGACTGCAGGTCACCAGGCCTCCCTGTCCTTCACCAACTCCCAGAGTTCACTCAAAGTCATGTCCATCGAGACTGCTGGTAAAGTGGTTTGTCTTTGCACATGTTTGTAATGGTTTTGCTACTTGGGGATCCACCTGGGTTCCTCAGATTTCCCAGGTGGCTCAGAGGTAAAGAACCTGCCTGCAAAGTAGGAGATGCAGGGTTGACCCCTGGGTCGGGAAGATCCCCTGGAGGGGGAAAGGGCAACCCACTCCAGTCTTCTTGCCTGGAGAATCCCATGAACAGAGGAGTCTGGCAGTCCATGGGGTCGCAAAGAGTCGGACACGACTGAGTGGCTAGTACTTCTGATGGGTTTTCAGCAAAGAGGGGCCCATCTGCGGACACCTTAGCCCCTGGCAGACCCCTTTGCTCTGTGCAGCAAAGCCTGGTCCTGGCCTGGCTGCCCTGAGGCTCCCAGCGGGGCTCTTCACCAGGTGACTCAGGACAGGGCTCCGGATCTTCAACCCCACTTTGGGGTAACCGCCAGAGAAAATCTTTAGGCTTTAAGACCTTTATACCACTAGCTTTTATGATGTGTTTGACTCAGCATATCAGCTGTCCTTTGATTTCTAAAGGTAGAGGTTGGTATCAGAGTGCTGGGCACTTACCTTCCTGCCAAACTCAGTCCTTTCCCCCAACCTCTTGACAAGAAGGACTTCACATTCAGGTGCTTCAGTGAGGTGTTTCAGGTGGATATCTGGGAACACTGTATTTAACAGAAAGTATGATTTGTTCATAAGTAATCACATCTTGGTAACTTTTATCAAAGAGCGATATAAATAGCAAGGTACTTTAAACTTTTGAAAAAAATTACAGATTCTTTTTTAAATTATTATTAAAAAAATCTTTCTACAATTCTTTTCAGACCAAAAATGCCAACATACTAGGATTCTGCTGGACCAGTTCTACTGAAATTGTCTTCATCACAGATCAAGGAATCGAATTTTACCAGGTATTATATTTATTACTTGGGCTTTCTTGGTGGCTCAGTGGTAGAGAATCCACCTGCCAATACAGGAGACACAGGTTCAATCTCTGGGTCGGGAAGATCCCCAGGAGAAGGAAATGGCAACCCACTCCAGTATTCTTGCCTGGAAAATCCCATGGACAGAGGAGCCTGGTGAGCTACAGTCTACAGGGTCACAAAAAAGTCAGGTAGGACTTAGCAAGCAACCAAGAACAAATGTTTATTACTTACCTGTTCTCGAGAAAGGTTTGTGATCATGTTTTAGCAGCTTTTTGAATTCACTTGGGTTTTTCTTTTATTTCTGATTACAAGTAATATATATTTTTTTGTAAAACATTCAGATGTTACCTTTACTTTATGTGGAAGTTAAGACATAACCATTATGAACTAATTTGGTGCCTGTTCCTCCACTTGGTTCCTACACTTAGAAATATGGTTATATTGTGTAAACTTTTGGGACTGGCTCTTTTTTTTTTTTTTTTTTTTTTGCATAGGGATATTTCTTAGACATCCTACCATAGCTTATTCTGACTGGTATTCAGGTGTGCAGATGTGCTACAGTTTTACCAACTCTTGTTCATGAACATCTTTGTTTCCTAGTGATTATAAACAATTCTGTAGTGAGGTCAAGCAGTGAATGAGCAGTGAAGTGAATGAGCTTGTAAAGGTTGCTTTATATTCTTAGGTGACACAGTTCTTAGAAGGGAAACTAATCTAGGTATGAATACCTAAAAAGCTGAACAGGGACTTTCCTGGTGGTCTAGTAATTAAGACTCCTTGCTTCCAATGGGTGGTGTGTATGGGGTGGGGCTGTTGAAGGTTCTGTCCCTGATCAGGTAACTAAGATCCCACATGCCGTGCAACAAGGCCAAAAAATAAATTGGAAGTAAGAACTAAATTAAGAATAAGAAGTAAAAACCTGAACAGATACTGGTAAATTTCTTCCAGAAGTTGCATTCTCACTAGCAATATAGGAATCTCCATTTTTCACACCATTGGCAGAGCTAGATATCATAAATCTGTAGACATTTGCCAATCTTGAGAGGTGGAAAGCCATTTTAATTTGCATGTTTCATTAGGAGGGTGCTAAGCATTTTTGTGTATTGTACATTTGTGTTTCCTGTCTTATGAATTGCCTTTCCATCTTAAAAAGAATATTTTTTAAACTTTTAAAAAAATATATTGTTATTTTATTTATTTTTATTTTTTGGCTGTGCCATGTGGGATTTTAGTTCCCCTACTAAGAATTGAACCCTTGCCCACTGCATTGGAAGCTTTAACTATTGGGCTGCCAGGGAAGTCCCAGATTTTTTTTATAACTGTGATAAAAAGCACATAACATGAAACCTACTGTCTTAACCATTAAGTGTATAATTCATTAGCATTAAGTATTTTCATGTTGTAGTGAAAACGAGCTCCAGAACTTTCATCTTGTAAAACTGAAGCTCAGTACCTATTGAACAACAACTCCCCATTTCCCCTTTCCCAGCCCGTGGTAACCACAGGTTTCCTTTCTGCTTCTATGAATTTGCTGCTTTAAGGTCCTCTACCTCCTATAAATGGGATCGTGCACTGTTTGTCTTTTTCTGGCCGTCCTGTCTCACTTAGCATAATGTCCTCAAGGTTCATCCATGTTACAGCATGCATCAGAATTCCCTTCCTTTGCAAGCCTGAAAAATATTCCATTGAATACATACACCACATTCCATTTGTCCATTTATCTACCAACAGACACTGGCATTGCTTCCAGTTTTTGGTTATTGTGAATGATGCTGCTATTAACACAAGTGTGTGAGTACCTCTTTGAGACCCTGCTTTCAGTTCTTTTGGGTATATAACCCCCAAATGGGATTGGTGGGTCACATAATAATTCTGTTTTTAATTTTTGAGGCATTTCCGCATAGCAGTTACGCCATTTGACATTCCCAGCAACGGTGCACAAAGGTTCCAGTTTCTCTATCTCACCACTAACAGTTGTTGATTTCTGTTTTATCCATAGCAGTCATCCTGCTGGGTGTCAGATGGTATCTCATTGTGGTTTTGATTTGCATTTCTCTGATTGGTGATGGTGTACACCTTGTTCATGGCTTGTTGGCTTTTTGTTCGTGCTCTGGATGGTGTCTATTCCTCTTTTTAAAAAAATAATATTTATTTAATTTATCTTTGGCCGTGCTGGGTTTTTGTTGCTGCTCAAGGGCTTTCTCTAATTGCAGTGAGCAGGGGCTACTCTTCATTGCGGTGCTGGGGCTTCACATTATAGTAGCTTCTCCTGGAACACAGGCTCTAGGGCAGGTTTCAACAGTTGTAGCCCATGGGCTTAGTTGCTCCACAACTCATGGAATCTCCCCGGACCAGGGATTGAATCCCTGTTCCCTCCCTGCATTGGCAGGCAGATTCTTAGCCACTGTGTCACCAGGGAAGTCCCCTCTGTTTTTAAATTGGATTATTTTCTTTTTGTTGAGTTGTAGGAAGTGTTTGTATAGTTTGAATATTAACCCTTTATCAGATGATTTGCAAATACTTTCTCCTGTTCTGTAGGTTGCCTTTTCACTCTGTTGTTTACATTGGACTTTATCTTTTAATAACTAACTTACTGACGTAGTAATGCATCTTATGTTACCGGGACATAATTGACCAGAGTGTTTCAATATTAACTTACATAACAAATTGCTGGCCACAGGCCTTAGTTTCTGCAAAAATCCCCTGGTCAGTAATGTATTAATATGTTCCAGCTGCCTGATCTATTGAGAAAGCTCCTGAAATCTCTTAAGTGGAGCCAAAGTGGAGAGGGTTAGAATTCTTTCAGGTGTTAAGTTTGTTGTCCCAACGAAACCAGTGTAATTTAATTTAGAATGTACGAATGGAGGAGGCACACCTGTGTAACACAGGATGCTGTGAATGCCGTAGTACTTTGCTGTAGGTCGGTTATCAGTACCTCAGTGACCGGCAGAAAGGAAAGCTACCTGAATCCCATATGCACAGAAATAGAATTTTGTGCCTGTGACTAGCAAGGAAAGGATTGTGGCTTTACAGAAGGGTTCCTGGGGCAGTCATTTAAAAGTATCTTTCTGTTCTCAGAAGTAGAAGAGTGTACATTCAGGACATCTAGGTGGTTTTAAGATCTTCAAGAAATAAGAAAGAGGACTCTGACACATGTTTATTTTATTATCCCTGGATCATTGAGAAACCTATACCCCCAACGCTGACTTCCAAGTCAGTTCTTCAGGGCAGTGTTCTGGGAGCATTAACATCATCCTTGGGCTCTATTCAGCACTCCTTAATGTATCAGGAGATTCTGAGTATATTTTAAATGTGCTATTATGATAAAATAGTTACTCGGTTTGCACATGGAGTCTCATGAACACGTCTGTTAGAAGAAGGATACCCCCTCACCCCCAGCCTCAGACTGAGCGGGAGACCAGGAGGAAGGCTGATTCTGCAGGCAGGGCGGTGGCTGATTTGGTGCATGTGGTTCCAGGGCGTCGGTTTGTGTTGCTGGATCCATGACAACCAAGGATGCTGATGCTCCCCACTCTTGGGAGGATGGTGCCTGGGAGTGTGGGGGCTTGGGTGGCCCTGGAGTGAGGTGGGCTGCCTGGGTTGTCACAGGTTCCTTTGCCCCTTGGAGCCTTATTTTCCCCCCTCAAATCAGCCTAATGATGCCCAGCCCTTGGGGGCAGGGAAAGAATAAATGAGCCAAGATTTGGAAGTGTTAATAAGCACAGGGCTGGAAGAATGGTAGCTGTTATAAACAAAACTATTTTTTCTACTTAACTACTAACTTCTGCTTTTTATGATTTTCTTTGTGTACTACGTCAGTTTTCAGGTATTTTCTTTTCTATTATTTTGGCCGTACCTGGAGGCATGCAGGATCCTGACCAGGGATCAAACCCGCATTCCCTGAAGCAGAAGCACAGAGTCCTGACCACTGGACCACCAGGGAATTTCCCATTTGCTGTTTTCAAATGAAGCTTCTGTTTCTTGAACTTTGTGTCAGGTGTTACCAGAGAAGCGGAATCTGAAGCTCCTGAAGAGCCAGAACATCAACGTGAACTGGTACATGTACTGTCCCGAGGGCTCCGTGATTCTGCTCTCCACCACAGTGCTTGGAAATGTGCTGCAGCCCTTCTACTTCCGGGTAAGGGTCAGCCTCCCTTTAAAAAAGTCCTCTGACCTTGTTCCTCTAACAGCCTAACTGATCCTGTAACTTTCAAAGGGGCAAGTTCCTCCGACAAGAGGCTCGCTCCTTCTGACCACTAGAGGGCACCCCATACCATCCCACCTCCATCAAAAATGGGTCCTAAGCCTGGAACCCTGAAAAGAAGGGGAAGACTTGGTGCATGCGTATCCTCAGTGCTGTGATGTGGGGAGGGTTGGAACATCAGAAGGGCTTAATAAGCTTCTGCAAAAACTTTTTTCTCCCCCAAACAGGCTGGCACCATGTCGAAGCTGCCCAAGTTTGAGATTGAATTACCAGCTGCCCCAAAGTCAACTAAACTGAGCCTCTCGGAGAGAGACATTGCCATGGCGACAATGTATGTCTGTCCTTTGGGAGAATTCCTCCTCATAATTGTTTTCAGTGCTGTCATGATAGGAGGTGTTGTAAGCACACAGGGCTGCCCTGGCTCCCGTAGCCTCAGAACACAAGAGAAGGACCCCCCTTCTCCACTTCCGGGTCTTATGAATGTAGAAAGCTCCTCATCTTCCAGACATTCTTTTCTGATTTGATTGACTTTGTGATCTTAGAGAAGTTTTTTTCACCACAGTAGTCTGATCAATGAGACCATTGAGCCACTTTCTCAGTTTCAGAAATTTTTTTTTAGTTCTGAGTTATCAAAGCTTATTTTACATAAAATATATCATACTTGTTCTAAAGAAAAACATAGTTTACATTTTTTATTTAACAGATGTAGACCTACATTGTTTGTGTAGGAAGGTTTACTTTCATTTGGAAATGTAGATAGCTCAATTTAAAAACTTTATTATGAAAATATCAAACAAAAATAAAACTGATTCAGAGAATCTCCTATATATCCAAATTCAGCAAATATCAACACTTTGCTTCCAAATTACTTCTGATTCTTCTATGGCCTAAAACTGGTTTCCAAATGGCAAAATATGTTTAGCACTTAGAGTGCTTTTTTTTTTCTTTTTAAAGAAATCTGAGGGATGATGGTATAGAAAAAGATAAAATGAGAAGTCTTTGCAAAAGGAGACCCTTCCCTCTGTCTCTTCCTTGTCCCTGAGGCAGGCCCCAGCACAGTGTGAACTCCTGGAACAAAAACCTGCCTACAGGAACTGGTCACAGCAACACTTATCAGATGAGGCTTAAAAATGCAAAGTGATTATCCTTTCCTCTGATTAAGGAATGTATTCATTTTACAAAACTGGGAAATCACAGAAAGTGAGAAGAAAAATGGACTTGGCATATTACCCTGGGCTTCCCAGGTGGCGCTAGTGGTAAAGAATCCCTCTGTCAATGCGGGAGACTCAGGTTCAATCCCTGGGTTGGAAGATCCCCTGGAGGAAGAAATGACAACGCAGTCCACTATTCTTGTCTGGGAAATCCCATGGACAAAGGAAGCTGGTGGGCTACAGTCCATGGGGTCGCAGAGTCGGACGTGAATGAGCACATGAGCACAGACAGCATATTACTCAAGGACGACTATTAACAACCTGTACTTCTTTCCAGTGGTTTTGGACATGCTGCATAAGTTTGCAGGTTTTGTTTTTTTTTTAAATACTGTGATCAAGTTCTATTTAGTTTTGCATCTCCCCTTTTTTCACTTAGATTTCTTTTCTTTAAGGTAACTGCACTTTCTTTGTAAATGTTTCTGTTGGCTGCAGAATATCTCATGCAGAATATCTGATGAAGTGGGTATCCTGTAATTCACTTACCTATGGCCTGATAACTCAGCATGTAGAATGGGAGGATGTCAGATGACCAGCATGACCTATGTCTCCCTGTTCTCTGATCAGATACGGCCAGCTGTACGTTCTCTTCCTGAGGCATCATTCTCGGACCTCCAACAGTGCTGGAGCAGAGGTGGTCCTGTATCACCTCCCACGGTACGCTTAACGCTGTCTTCCCTCTTCTCCAGTTTTAAGATACGAACCACAGCTTGTTGATCTATTTTGTGACCTTTCTCTTGTCTTACAGAGAAGGTGCCTGTAAAAAGATGCACATATTGAAGTTAAACCGGACGGGGAAGTTTGCCCTAAACGTGGTGGACAACCTGGTCGTGGTTCATCATCAGGACACAGAGGTATGAGCGTAGGGGCATGTCCCGCTCCAAGGAGCTGTGAAAATGACAAAACATTCTGCAAAAGACTAGAACGTGCTCTTTATGCTCAAAATCCTGGTCTTCCAGGTAGAAATGGGTTTGGTCTTCTAGATGGTTTAGGAAAACCCTATCAGTTGATTAGGAGAATTAAATACTGTTTCAGAAAATAACACACATGAGATCAAACTTGGGAATAGTCATTTGGTTGAGTCACCTGAGCCAGGAACTCCTGCCGAGCCACTGTGTTGCGCTAGCACCGGAGCCCCTTTGTGAGTGTAAATGGTGGTGGTTTTGAGGCCATGTGGCTCCAGAGAAAGAACTAGAATGCCTGTCAGCTGGGTGTCCAGTAGGAGACAAGCCGCTTCCCTCCTGGAGGCTGGTGACACCCGTGTGGTTAACTAATGAAGATGTTGCAAGTTAAAGTGAAAAGGCTGTGTCCGCATCACTGGAGCCCTTCAGAGGCAGCGAGTCATAGACGTGGGGATCCATGTGAGAGCTGGCGGAGGGCTGTGATGTCGCAGCAGAGGCCTCCTCAGATAGGCACCAGCATGCAGGGGTTGATCGCAGACACGAGGCTCCTTCAGCGGATCTGAACAGAAGACGTGAGGTCCCGAGAGGGCGGGTGGAGCTGCGGTCTGTTGGGCTGATACCACGCGGTTGTCTTTCTGCCCGCCAGACATTGGTTATATTTGATATCAAGCTGAGGGGGGAATTCGACGGCTCTGTTACTCTGCATCACCCGGTGCTCCCAGCTCGATCCATCCAGCCCTATCAGATCCCCGCAGCAGATACGAGGGAGTGGCCGTGTGTGGGTGGAAGGGGGAGCAGGTCCAGGGCTTCCCACATCTGTTCACTTTCCCAGGGCTGCTTCTGTCTGTTTTTTCTAACATCACTACTGAATCTTGGGCTTCCCTGGTGGCTCAGATAATAAAGAATCTGCCTGCAACGCAGGAGATGCAAATTCAGTCTCTGGATTGGGAACATCCCCTGGAGAAGAAAATGGCACCCACTCCAGTATTCTTGCCTGGAGAGTTCCATGGACAGAGGAGCCTGGCAGGCGACAGACAGTCTTTGGGGTCTCAGAGTTGGTCACGACTGAGCAACTAACACTACTGAGTCTATAAGTTACATTGTGTTCTCCTGAAAAACGTTTTATAAGTGACATGAATCTCTCTTTGAAGAAAACAGAATGATTCTTTTCTCTGAGCTTTACAATGGAGCATTGTGATTACCCATTGAAACTCAAAGAGTTTTTCATGTTGAGTAAGATGCTGACATTTCTGTTTGTCCCTGCTCGGTAACCCTGCGGTTAAGTTTGGCTATTTATGGCTGTTATTTATCCTGGGATCACTTCTCCTTATTGTTCTTAAGTTCTGTGTGACTGTGATGACAATGACTGTTGTCTTCCCTTGACTGGTGGTCATGGGAAGTGTTAAGGCTGTAGTTGTGAGGTTATTCTGAACCCATCCTCCGACCTGAAGAGGTGGCAGTGAGAAGTCAGAGGAGAGAGAAGGTCAGGATGTCAGAAAGGGGGAAAAGCCATTTCATTCCTTTTGCTTTTCCTCAGTGTGACTGACTTCAGGGGAGAACTCAAACCACGTTCGTTTTCAAGGAGATGGGAGTCTGGAGCAGGTTGGTTGTAGTTGCCATGTATAAACCAGAGTCACAAGTGCACATGTGGAACTCCGGGAGGAGCGTTTTCTTAAAGGAACCCTTGTCAGATAGCTTTGGGTTGGCCTAAGCCACTGACAGGACTTCCGAGTACCTGTCACAAGAAGAATCAGGTCAGGCTCTCGCTGACAGTTTAGCCAGAGCACTGCCTCGCGCCTGCACTCTGGGACTTGCAGGATCAGCCAGCTGAGCAGAGTTTGAGAACAAGCTACAGTTGACCCTTGAACAGTGAGGGTTAATCTGCATATAACTGATGGTCAGCCCTCCATACCCATCGGTCAGCACGGGCAGACTCAGCCACCCCCAGGCTGTGCAGTCCTGTGGTTTCTACTGTTGAGAAATACCTCTGTGTAAGTGGGCCCTGGAGTTCACACCCACCTTGAGGGTCAGCTATAGTTCTCACATCTGATTAGGTCTCAGCCTTCTCTGCTCTTTCCAGCTTCTTCCTTTTCCCAGGGTAGTTGAAAGATGTCAGCACTTACAGTAGATGATGTCAGATGAATGGCTAGTATCTGCGACTGCTTACTCAGCATGAAAATAAATGCTGGTAATTGGAGCAAGAACAACTCTAAACATTCCAGCCCCATCCTCTAATGGGGTGGGGGGGGGTTGGAGTCTGTGCAAAATTAGCATCTTTTCTAACCAGCTGATTAAAACTTATCTTCCAATCTGGAAATCACCCAGGTGACTTTTTCAGTTCTTTCTTGCGCACGTGTGTAAAACAGCAAGACAGCGCTGTGAAAGAAACTTCAACCTGTTTTCCGCTTCTTTCAAGACTTCTTCCTTTAAGACTTCTTCATGGATTGTTCTCGACTTCCCTCTTCCTCCTGATCGGTGTTATCAGTGGGACACGCCAACTCACTTCCTCCTTACTTAACTGCAGTCGAATGAACAAGCACTGAAGCCTTTAGAAAGCATTAAGTGTTGTACTGGTAGCACTTTCTGTTGGGTTACTTAGCCCTTACACACGTGTCTTCTCTGTTGGTCCGGCTCCTGTGACCAGCCAGTCCCCCGTCCCATGTAAACTCTGTATCTTTTCCAAAGGTCTTGGCCGTGCCGGGGAGGGAAGCTGTCACTTCTCCTTACACAGGGGCCTAAGGGTGGTCCAAGACCCCGGGTCTGGTGAATCGCATCATGGAAGTCACCCGTGGGGTTTCCCTCTCATCGAGGGCTGGGCCTCCATGGGGGCCTCAGTGAGGGGTGGGAAGGATGCTCATGGGACCTGGGTTGCCTCCTGTCCTCCTCTCCTGGGGTAGTGTTTCCTATAACGTGTGGATTCTTCATCGTGGATCGTCTTCCAGCCCGACATCATCATCAGCGCGAGTCAAGGTGGGTCTGGGGTGCGGGTGGGGTTGTCCTGTTAGAAAGACGAGCTTGTGGAGGGTCTCCTGTCTGTCCCGAGGGTACCAGCTCGGTGCCGGCCCTGGGGAGAAAGGGCTGACTCGGACATTTGCAGTGAAGCCTTTAATTCTCTCCCAGAGCCCCATTGAGAAGGACTGTGCCCACTGCCCAGCAGTGAGGCTGTTGGGAGGTTCGAGGACAGGGGTTGTCCAGGGCTGGGAGGATGGTGGGTTCCAGGGCTCCTTTGGGAGCTTCAGGAATTGCCTTTGTCTAACAAGTCAGAGCAGAAGAGGAGCCCAGGACCAGAGTCTGTGCCTGGGCTGCCACCTGCTCTCCCATCAGCGCTGAATGGGAGGAGGTGCCTATATTCAGTGGATGCTCCAGGCGTGTGCAGGGAGGGTTCCTCTGTGAGGAATCGGCCAACATGCAGAGGTCGTTGGCTGCAGCCCCACTGTGGTATGGGTGTCCTGAGCGTCGCAGCCTGGGCTGTGTTGTGAGCACAGCCCCTGGCTCAGCTCTGCAGCATCACCTCCCCCGCCACCCCCGGACCCTGGCTGCCAGGAAGGTGAAGGCAAGCAGCTCTGGGGCCACTGCTCTGGTTTGCA
Source organism: Capra hircus (assembly GCF_001704415.2). Classification (NCBI taxonomy): domain Eukaryota; kingdom Metazoa; phylum Chordata; class Mammalia; order Artiodactyla; family Bovidae; genus Capra; species Capra hircus. Next base: position 899 of record NW_017189645.1, on the reverse strand, counting down.
GCCAGGGTTCAGCGTGCCGCCTCTCCACAGGTTACCTCTGGAACCTCCAGGTGAAACTGCAGCCCATAGTGAACCTCTTGCCGGATAAAGGCAGGCTCATGGACTTCCTCCTGCAGAGGAAGGAGTGCAAGATGGTCATCCTGTCTGTGTGCTCGCAGAGTGAGTAGGGGTGGGGCGGCTTCAGCCTCTCTGTCTGATTGCTGACACGGCCTGCACACCCACCGTGAGACGGGCCACACTCTTCTATCTGCAGCCTGTGGGCTCAGTGACGGGGGCATCATTTAACCCCCTGGAAAGGCTGCTTGGTATAAAAATGATTTATTCCTGCAAGACATTTCTTGGGTAGGAGAGACTGAAAAACAGACCTAAACCTGGGCACACACAGGGTAGAGGCTGCCCCTCCCCAGCTGGAAAAGAAACCTTTTTCTGAGTCCAAGTCACTCACAACGTTGTGTCTGTTAATACTCTGAGACTCTCCTGACGCCCTGTGTTAGTATCCGGCAAGGGCTGGTGACCGCCCTCAGGGCCCCCAGCCCCTAACTGTGTCATGTGTCCTGGTGACCCTCGGAGACGAGTCCTTTCTCTCCTAGCGTGTCGGCTGACCGCTGTGAACCTTGATTCTTTCCAGTGTTGACAGAGTCAGACAGAGCGACGTTGCCCGTGATAGCCACCATCTTTGACAAACTCAACCAGGAATATAAGAAGTACCCGGACGCTGAGCAGTTACACAATGGTAAGTAGTATGTACACCTTACATACAAGGTGGGACACTCCACCCCACCCCACCCTGGGTATATTTTCAATGTAATTATAAGCAAGATTCTCATAGATTGATAACACTGAGGTTTGCCCTGTGCCAGAGAGCATGGTGGATGTTTACAGGGAGCGTAAACTTAAGA
>NW_017189644.1:0-44137 GCF_001704415.2 Capra hircus | reverse complement strand
AGAGAGAGATCTTGTCATCTCAAGGTATCGTCAGCTACTTTCAGAGGATCATTCTTCCATGTTATGGAGACTGACATTATATCTATGTTTTTCATTTATTCTCTTCTTTGGTGGCAGTACATGTACGTCTTTGTGCATACGATTCTGCTGTAATATGGACCTGTGTAGTTTCAAATGTGAAGTCTGGGGGTAGAAGGCTTTAAGTCTTGAAATTCTCTGAACATGTTCTTGTCTTTGGTCTTGTCAGGTGAATTTCCTTTTTTGCTTTGTTTGTTTTTTTCTGGCTACAGAATGTAGCATGCAGGTTCTTAGTCCCAGTGGGGATGAAACCTGTATGGACCCTGTACTCTCTGCGAGGGAAGGGCAGAATCCTGACCACTGGACCACAGAGAAGTCCCTGATACAGATAAATGTGAGTGTCATGTGACCCCAGCTCACACCTTGTCATCTCATCATTGCCCTTCTATCTCTACTTTTGTGTATCTAGCATTCCAGGTTTTGTTTTAGACTCTTAGCAACATGTGTCCCCTGGGAGTGTATCCTAGGACATCCTATCTTAGGAAGATCTTTCTAACTGCCAATCAAGGGGAGATTAGACACTGTTCTTCTAGGAGATTATTGCAACAGTTTGTAATAATCATGTTGGTTTCACTGGTCTTAGCACTCTCTTCCTCACTGTGTTCCAAGTCTGTTCTCTATATCTGCATCTGTGTTCCTCCCTGCACAAAATATGTAGCTGGTGAGAAGTTGCTGAAACACAGGGAGTCCAGAGAGGCGTGCTGTGATGACCTGGAGGGGTAAGATGGGTAAGCGGAGGGGGCTAGGGGGCTCAAAAAAGGTGATGATTAATATAATTATGGCTGATTTGCTTTGTTGCATGGCAGAAGCAAGAAAAATATTGTCAAGCATTTTCCACCAATTAAAAGATAGAAAGGAAAAAAGTTTTCATCCTTAAGGTAACTGATAAAAGGAAAGAAAATCCTATTGCTTTGTACTGAAAGGACTCATATGCCCTTGAATCCCAACTGTCATTAATATTGGTCAAATGCAGGCAATAGACTAATAAATAAAAACAATCATCTTAAGAAACATTACTGCTGCAACTCCCTGCAAATAACACTAAGTACTGCTTGGTACATCTTCCTGTGGTCTCCTCAAATTTATTCAGGTTTTTGGAACTGAGAAGTCTCTAACGACAGGTTATCAATTTTGTTTTCCTTATCTCTTTTTTTCTGTAACCACTGTTTTTACATCTTAGATTGCACAACTCCTAACTAAACAGTGCAAGGAGGCTATTGATCTTGGCCACTCAAAATTCCAGGTTCCTTCAAGGATACACGACCTACGTTGCAATGCAGTTAGAGTCTAAAGTTGAGACAATAAAACACAAGCCCACTATTTTAAAGAAAGTAACTGTGCATATAAATTATATTACAAAAATGAACATTATATTTATTTATTTATGCATTCATTTATTTGTCTGGGCCGGGTCTTAGCTGCAATAGCAAAATCTTTGTTTTGACATAGCTGGGATTTTTCGTTATGGCACGTGGACTCTCTAGTTTTCTACTGACAGACCAGTGAATCCGAGAAAGGTGAGGAGACAAGCAATATTACTTTCTTTGGACAGTCAGGCTGAGAAGATGGTAGACCAATGTCTCAAAGTAACCATCTTGTCAGGGTCTGGAGGCCAAGTGCTTTTATACAGCCAGAGGGAGGGAAGATATGAAAAACTAAAGTCAAAAGGCACAATAGAGAGCTAGAGACAGTGAGGAAGTAGAGCACAAAGGATCTTCTGTCTTGCAGAACATCTCATGATTGGCCAGCCTCTGGAATGTGAGTGTTAAGTTCTTCTCTTCATAGCTGGGCAGGGTCAGTTTATCTCCCTGTGAGCTGAGAAAAGGCACGTTAACAGGCAGGTTGAAGGGTAGGGTCATCTGAGGCAGGCCATAATGTATGATGATAATAACAATGGCAACAAAAAGCAAGTCAAAGAAACAGTTGGACATGGAGTCACTTTTGGTTCTTCGCGACAGTTCCCCACTGTCAAAGCCATTCCACAGTCTTGTGGAAAAAGAGGCAGTGACCATTCTGCTTCATCAGAAGGATCATTCAAGGAGTGTCAAGGGACAGGACTCTGGTGTGGGTATGGCATAGTCTCTTGGAAGAGTTCGTCATTAACCACACATAGAGTTGCCAGAACTGACACAGGACAGGGAAATAGACTGTTGGAGGGCACAACAGGAATTTGTGTACCAGGACCAGGAGAAAGGAAGAGTGACCCCACAGCAGACTGTCCTGGACTTGCCTTAGGGTGTCCAGAAGTCTCGGTGGGTGAAGGTGTCAGTCAGTGGTGGCTGCTACGGGTTAAGCACAAGGACTCTAGAGTACATGCATGGGATATTTTGAGGGAGGTCACCATTATCTTCATCTTTGGCCACCTCATGCGAAGAGTTGACTCATTGGAAACCCCTGGTGCTGTGAGGGATTGGGGGCAGGAGTAGAAAGAGACAAGAGAGGATGAGATGGCTGGATGGCATCACCGACTCAATGAACATGAGTTTGGGAAAATCCGGGAGTTGGTGATGGACAGGGAGGCCTGGCATACAGTGATTCATGGGGTCACAAATAATCGGACATGACTGAGCGACTGAACTGGAGTGAACACTAATGTCAATCTGCGCTTTCCGTGGATAAGCCTTAGCGAGTGGAATGTACATGCCTTTCTTGAGAATGAATGTGATGCATTTTAGGGACTTTCTCTTGATCAGACTGCCCCCTTCCGTACATAGGCTGAAAGTGAAAGTGTTAGTTGCTCAGGCCTGTCCAACTCTTTAGGGTCCTATGGACTGTAGCCAACCAGCTCCTCTGTCCATAGCATTCTTCAGGAAATATTGGAGTGCGTTACGTTTCCTCTTTCAGAGGATCTTCCACACCCAAGGATAGAACTTGGGTCATCTGCATTGCAGGCGGACTCTTTATCATCTGAGCCATCCGAGAAGCGCATACGCTGGAGGAGTCATAACTCTGCCCCAGGATGGTTTAGTCTGGTTTCTCCTTCTTCCCTGGACACCTGAGGGCATGTCACCAAGTCTACATAACGACTGTCTCTGATGAACACCTGTCCTATGAAAGGCACAGTTTCCTGGACACTTAACGTGGACATCTGTGTGTTTGAAATGAGGTGACTATTGCACAGACATGCATATGCAGGGCAGATATTAAATCAATTTATTTAAACCCTCCGCAATCAAATAACACCAGTGAGGACATGATTTAATGAGAAGGAGAGATGAGATGGGAGAGGGATTGTGAGCGTGAAGAGAGCAGGATCATGTTAATCAGGAACCAGGAAAGTCGTCTTCATGTCGTTGATCTTGATTCCACGGAGACGAGGACGTGTCTGGTCTCGGTGACTCTTTCTGTAGGTGAATAAGAGAGAACCAAAGGTTTAGTAGAGCTGCCTGTGTGCCAGCTCACAAGGGTGAGCCTCAGGCAGTAGGCTGTTCAGGGTACAGGGAGCTGGTAGCTGATCCAATAACCGATTCCAGGTGGACCTCAACACAGCACATTTCTGTGATGGCAGATTGTCCTCAGAATGTACATGTGGTTGGAGATTTCCCATTTTGGATTGATTCTTTGAGTAATGATTTCACAATGTATGTATAAGGTGGTGCTTCATCTAAAGATGATTTTCAGGCTCTATATTTGGAGCAGACAACCCTAACCCTGCAACTTTTGTCTTTGGGGTCCTCAAGAATTTGTTTTAATTTTTTAATTTTTTAATATTTTTTAATTTTAAAAGTTTTAAAATTTTAATTATTAATTTTTAATATTCTAGTATAGCTGATTATCAATGTTGCATTAATTTCAGGTGTACAACCAAGTGATTATACATGGAAAAGTTAGTATCTATTCTTTTTCAGATTCTTTTCCCATTTAGCTTTTATAGAGTATTGTGTATAGCCCACTGTGCTTTGCAGTTGGACCTTGTTCTTTTTCCGTCCTGTGTATAATAGTTTACATCTACTAACCCCAAACTTCTCAGACGATAGGGATCTGTCTGCAATTCAGGGGACCCAGGTTTGATCCCGGTGTTGGTAAGATCTTGTATAGAAGGGAATGGAACAATGCGAGGATTTTTGCCTGGAGAATACCTTGGACAGAGGAGCTTGGAGGGTTATGTTCCATGGGGTTGCAGAGAGCCCGATGTGACTGAGCAAGGAACCTTTCTTCCACTTTCCGTTTTCAACCGCAAACCTCCCAATCCTTCTCTTTTCAACCCCCTCCCACTTGGCAAACTCAAGTCTTTTCTCCACGTCTGAGTCTGTTTCTGTTTTGTAAATAAGGTCCCATGCAGAAGTGATAACAATGTGAAAATGAAAATTACTCAGTCGTGTCCAACTTTTTGTGACCCCATGGACTAGAGCCCACCAGGTTCCTCTGTCCATGGAGATGCTCCAGGAAAGAATACTGGAGAAGCTTTTCCCTTTTCCAAGGCATCTTCCCAACCCAGGAATCAAACCCAGGTCTTCCCAGCTGAGCCACAAGGGAAGCCCAAAGAATCCTGGAGTGGGTAGCCTTTCTCTTCTCTAGCATATCTTCCCGACCCAGGAATTGAACCGGGTCCTCCTGCATTGCAGGCGGGTTCTATACCAACTGAGTCATCAGGGAAGCCCTGCTTCTTTCACACCGATTCTCCCAGAGGAGGTATGTGTGGGGACAACCACAAGGTCAGGATGCATGGGAACACTGATAGTTTCCACCTACTCATGGGGATTCCTCTTCTCTCTGATGACTCTGGTCTGCAAGATTCCCGTAGGATACGACTCTCTCACCACAACTGCTCAGAGTTAATCAACCAAACTGTTTGCAACTTAATATGGCTCAAGAGCAGCGAAATTATGGAGCAGAAAAAAGTCTTTCGTGACACATTTAAACTGTTGAGATAAACATTTCACATGCATGGAATAACGGTGTGAACTTCTTACTTCATCTGGAAGGGGCACCATTAATAACGGACTTTTTTTTTTTTTGGACCATGTTTACTCACATAATATCAGAGTCACTGGTTTTCACTCCTCTGGACAGTCATCTGGGGAAGAACAAAATGGGAGAAATAAAAGAGCCACCAATTACTAACATTCCCAGCATCTCCAGTGTTTTGTTCTCTCTTCCTTTTTTTTTTAAATAATGGATCTTAAAAGAGATGACTTGTGGAAGAAGAAATTTTGAATAAGCTGATTTGTTTCCTGATATTTACACACCAGGTGAATGGTATGGTCAGGGAAAGAAGTATAATTCCATTACCATTATCGATGAAATTCTGGATATTTTCTTCTGGAATCCCTCTTTCTCTCACTGCATTTCTGAACTCCTCTTCGTGCTTTGGATCAACATTATTTCCTGCGCCTGTCAAATCGCCATGCAAAAAGCAGAATTGTGACCCCCGGGAACCCATGGATATTCCTAAATCTACAGAACCATGAATGGAACATGCCATTTAGATGTTCACTTGTATAATCTAAGACTTTCAAACGGTTGCCACAACACAGACATATGCTTTCTGTCTTTAGAATTGAGCCCAGTCCAACTTGGTGAGCAGGACACCATCCCCCTCAGCATCAGGAGCTGGATGACAAAGACTTGCCAGGATCTCCATGAATCTGGGCCTCAGTTCGTCCTAATATGGAACCTACTTGCTTCTCACACCCTCCTCGTATAGGTAACTGTCACTCATCTCTGTTTCTAGACCCAGCTTATTAGGAAACACGCTTCTCTCCTTCCACAGACACGTTCTCCACTTTGCACTTAATGCCAGAGGGCAATTTACTCTTTCATGAACCTACCGTTCTACCCAATAACCCGACACCTGTTGTCCCCATGGCACACACACCTCTCAGGGCTTCTGTGTGAGGGAGTGATGTCAGTGTTCATAAGAACAATGCATTTGAAACATGGAAAAGGGCAAAGATTTATCCTGTAAGTATCTGTTTCAAGGCTTACAGTACCTCAGAAAATTGATATTGTATACAAACAGATACCTATAGAATCTGCACATATATGGAATCTAGAAAGATGGTACTGACAATGATCTTATTTACAGGGCATCAGTGGGAAAACTGTCATAGAGAAGAGACTTATGGGCATGGGGAGAGGGGAGGAGACGGTGAGACGTATGGAGAGAGTGACATGGAAACTTACATGACCATCTGTAAATTAGATGGAAAATGGGAAATTGCTGTATGTCTCAGGGAACTCAAACAGGGGCTCTGTATCAATCTAGAGGGGTGGGATGGGGAGGGAGATGGGAGGGAGGTTCAAAAGGGAGGGACATATGTGTACTTATGGGCTACCCTTGCAGCTCTGCTAGCAAAGATTACTCATGCAGGAGACCTGGGTTTGATCCTTGAGTTAGGGAGATACCCTGGAGAAGGGAAAGGCTACCCACTGCAGTATTCTGGCCTGAAGAATTCCATGGACTATACAGTCCATGGGGTCATAAACAATCAGACACAACTAAGCAACTTTCACACAAGCACATGTATGCTGCTGCTGCTGCTGCTGCTGTTAAGTCAGTTCATTCGTGTCCAACTCTGTGTGACCCCATAGATGACAGCCCACGAGGCTCTGCCGTCCCTGGGATTCTGCAGGTAAGAACACTGGAGCAGGTTGCCATTTCCTTCTCCAGTGCATGAAAGTGAAAAGGGTAAATGAAGTCACTGAGTTGTGTCCAACTCTCAGTGACCCCATGGACTGCAGCCCACCAGGCTCCTCTGTCCATTGGATTTTCCAGGCAAGAGAAGCACTTGTATATGTATGGCTGATTCATGTTGATCTTTGACAGAAAACAACACCATTCAATACAGCAGTTATCCTTCAATTAAAAAATAGATAAAAATTTAAAAATGAAAGAAAGTCAGTCTCATTATCGCCATGGCATGAAATTAGTTGAAATACTAAATATTTCAACATTTAATTGTCAACATTTAACATAAAATGTTAAAAAATGATTCGAGTAAAACTTCATTTTTAAAATTTCAACAGAAATACATCACCTTGAAATTTCTGATGATGTGATATTCTGCACCCTATGGCCTCCTGTTTCTTGGTAGATTACCTTCCAGGATCCTTAATTCTGTGAGCATAAAGATACAGGCCTTGCACCCTGAATACTGTCAGCACCTCCTCGTATTCTGAATGAGTCTTGACAGTAGACATGTAACATTGCCATGTCAGTGGGAATTTTAGGATGTCATACCTACCAAATAATCCCACCAGTCTGTCTCCTTGCCATCTGCATCCACGTTGAGATGACACACTAAGAGATAGTCCTTGTCCCCACTAATGAGTTGAAATTCATTGTGACCCGCATCTGTGAGAGAGAGAAAAGATACAAACAGCCCCACCTTAACTAGTTGTCAGTTAGATTATTGTGGCATACGGTGGGTATGAAGAACAGTCCATTGTGTATTGACCCACTCACTCCCTGCGTGCACAGAATGCTACCGTAAACCACAGCAAGGAAAGGAGGTATGAGTTTTCCTCACCCCCACCTTTTCCTACCATTAACCAGTCACTCCTTGCTGTCTTAGTAAGATGCTTGCCACATTAGAACGTGTGTTCTAGTGAACCCCACAGATTCTTTTTCTGCATTGTTTTTGACTTGCTGAGTCTTCCCTGCTGCCCGTGGGCTTTCTCCACGTGTGGTGACTGTGGAGTGCAGTCTGGTGTGGTGTGCGAGCTTCTTAATGCAGTGCCTTCCCTTGTGGCCGAGCACAGGCTCTGGGCTCCGGGGGCTTCAGTAGTTGCAGCGTGGGGGCTGTAGAGTGCAGGATCAGTAGTTGTGGTGCATGAGCTTAGATGCCCCACGGCGTGTGGGATTTTCTCAGACTAGGGATCAAACCCATGTCTCCTGCCCTGGCAGGCAGAATTCTTATCCCCTGGACCACCGGGAAGTTCCTGAGAGTGGTTTAAAACATCATGACCCTGTTATCAAACACAGGTTCTGAAATTCTTGGATGTCTGTTACCCCGGCCACAAAACTGATATCTCTTGACCAACCTACCTTGTGTTCATCACCTTCTGTTTCTGAGTGCATGGGCCAGGCCCTGGAACCTTGTGAACACTTTAAGTATTATGTTTCCCGAGCCCCTCAGTCTGGGGTATGACACAGCTCACTGCCTTGTCTGTTGGTGTGAAGACAGCTTACTTGCTAGGGCATGTAGGCAGTGACCACCTAGAGGTGACCTCCTTCCGCACCTGGACCGCTGCCCCTGCTCTCTGTCCTGCCTGTCCACTCTGCCCCATGTGTCTGGACAAGAAGCAGCTCTCACCTACTGTGTGTCACACCGCACTCTCTATGTCCCTTCTCATTCTCCTGGCCTCCATCTCACCTTCCTGCAACCTCTCAGCAACAGGGGATGTAAAAATGCCCATCTGTGTTCCTGAAACACCACTTGCTCCGTCTCTGAAACACTGAAAATTTTTAGTGCGCTTGGAAAAAAGAAAAAAAGCAGCTTCAGAGTCTCATAGCCCTGACAAGAATATGCAATTTTCCCAAGGGCAGGCCACGTCCACCATCCTTGCTCTCTTTGGGACAGCTTAGTTTATACTATGCATGTCCTCAGATTATCAGTGACCGCCTGTGGTTCACCATGGCTTCACAAGTGGGCATAGAAGTATCACTGAATTGACTGTGATGTTCATGAAGGGATGAGACAGTGAGAGTAACCTGTCATCTGGGTGTCAGCTCACCATCAAAGCCACTGGTGTACTCGGCCTGATGCCGGTACACCTCACAGTCCCCAAACAAAGCTGAAGGCTGCAATGGCTGGTCCCCAAGAGACCTTCCAAGACGCCTTGCCCTTCTGTTTATCTTGCTTGTTCAGTCACTGTGGAAAATTCAAGCTAAAACAGATTGCAAAAATGCAGAAGCGGAAAGACAGTGGAAGAATTCACAATTCGGCCAAGGGAAATCACAGAATGGGAGTAGGAAAATAATATCATAATTTAGAAAACATCCTGTGTTAGAAGTTATCAATGGAAAGTACGGGGAAATATTTCAGGCATGAATTTTACTAATGTGTGATCATCACATATGCGCTGTGCCACTACTTAGCTTGGGTAAGGGTTGTGTACACATATGATGTGTTTAAATTTCAATCAAGTATGTTCCCCTTAGGCCATGAAAAAATAATAATGTTATTTAGGGCCATTGTAAAGAGCTCAGAGATATGAACGTTAGCCAGCATCCCCATTGCTTTAACCAGAAGCTGTGTTTATGGTTGAACTCACGATGATTTCCTTGAGTTCAACTTCATCCATCTCAGCTTGGATGGCCAAAGACATCTTAAGATTGTTTTTTAAAAGTGAATAGCACTGATGTGCAAACTCAAGACAGACCCCTGAGACCTCAGTTCATAAGCCTGTTGTAAATAATCTGTCACAACACTACAAAATACAAATTCTACACTCATGCTTTGTCTCATTGTTCTTGTTGATATTTAATTGCTATGTCATAGCTGACTCTCTGTGACCCCAAGAACCATACGACACCAGGTTCCTCTGTCCTCCGTGATCTTCTAGAGTTTGCTCAAATTCATGTCCATTGAGTCAATGATGCCATCAACCATCTCATCCTCTGGCGCCCCATCGTCCTTTGAGCTTCGATTTTCCCCAGCATCAGGGTCGTTTCTAGTGAAGCAAATCATCGTGTCAGGTGGCCAACGTACTGAGACTTCAACATCAGTCCTTCCAGTGAATATTCTTGCTTGATCTCCTTTGGGATTAATTTGTTTCCCCTCTTTGGAGTCCTAGAGACTCTCAAGTGTCTTCTGCAGCATCACCATTTGAAAGGATCAACTCAGTCTTCTTATGGTCCAACTCTCAGACATACAAAACTGCTGAGTAGAAGCACACTGTCGACTCTACGGACCTTTGTTGGCAAAGTGATGTCTCTGCATTTTAATATGCTGTCTTTGTTGTCATAGCTTTCTTTCTAAGGAGCAAGCATCTTTTAATTACGTGGCTGCAGTCACAGTCCCCAGAGTTTGCAGCTCAAGAAGAGGAAATCTCTTGCTGCTGGCACTCTTTCCCCTTTCTGTTTGCCATAAAGTGAGGGGACCAGATGCCATGATCTTCGCGTTTTCCGATGTTGAGTTTCAGACCAGCATTTCCAGTCTCCTCTTTCACCGGCATCAACAGACTCTTTCATTCCTCTTCACTTTCTTCCATTAAAGCAGTGTCATCTGCATATCTGAGGCTGTTGATATTTCTGCCAGCCATCTTCATTCCAGCCTGGCATTTAGCATGATGTACTCTTGCCTGGAAAATCCCATGGATGGAGGAGCCTGGTGGGCTACAGTTCATGGGGTCACAAAGAATCGGACATGACTGAGCAACTTCACTCACTCACTCAACTCACTCACTCTGCATGTAAGTTATATAAGCAGCATGACAGGACATACTAACTTGTTGTACTCTTCTCCCAATTTTGAACCAGCCTATTGTGCCACGTCTCACTATTACTGACTGATCAGCATACAGGTTTCCCAGGAGACAGGTAATCTGGTATTCCCATATCTTGAAGAATTTTTCACAGTTTGTTGTGATCCATAGTCAAAGGCTTTTGCATAGTCAACGAAGCAGGAAAAATAATTGTTTTTCCTTTTTTTTCTGGAATTACTTATCTTTCTCAATGATCCACTGACTGTTGACAATTTGATCTGGTTCATCTGCCTTTTCTAAATCAAGCCTATATTTTTGGAAGTTCTCAGATCGCCTACTGCTGAATTCTAGCTTGAAGGACTTTGAGCAGTCCCTTGCTCGCATGTGAATTGAGCACAACAATGAAGCAGTTGGAACGTTCTTTGTCATTGCCCTTCTTTGGGATTGAAATGGAAACTGACCTTCTCCAGTTCTGTGGCCACTGCCGAGTCTTTGAGAGTTGCTGACTCATTGCCTGCAGCCCTTTAACAGCATCATCTTTTGAGATTTTAAAGAGCCTAGCTTGAATTCTGTCACCTCTACAAGCGTTGTTCATATAACGCTTCCTAAGGCCCACTTAACTTCACACCCTAGGATGTTGGGCTCTGGTCTCACTGATTAACACTTCATTGAAGGGAGACTTTCCAGTCCCTGACCTCTAATATTTAACAGGAGTAGAATTCAGGTGTATGGGATTATTGAAGAAAGTTGAGACCAAGATTTCTACCTGAACATACTCTTTCCAGTGCAACATTCATACTTACAGTCAATAGCATAATGGGTTTCTTCCTTTAGGCCTGAGACATGTTTTTCTATGCATTCTCCATTCTTCCTTAAAAACAAAATATATTCAAGTTGCTTGATTAAGAGAATAACAATTTGATGTATAATTAAGATTCTTTCTTTGTGACACCCAAGAAAATGTGTCAGGCATCACCTCAGTGCTGGTGAACATTTTGACCTTCAAAAGGGACGAGATATGTTGTGTCAATCCAGTAACTTTCAAGTGGCAAGGATGGTTTGTCTTCGCACTATATCTAACTAGTAGTTCTAAAGACAACCTGTAGGTTCAAAACAGGTCATGTGTAAAGCCAATCAAGAAGGATAAATCTAGAATGTTAGGAAAAAAGAAAAAGAATGAACTGTTCCTTTATGTATATAGTTTCTGAAGATGGAGAGGCATAGCCATCATGACAAACCTGGGGGTTGTCCCAACCCTGGCAGTGATTGGTTTTTCAATGAAAGTAAAAGTGTTTGTCACTCAGTTGCGTCCAACTCTGTGCGACCCCATGGACTGTGGCCCGCCAGGCTTCTCTGTCCATTGGATGCTCCAGGCAAGAATACTGGAGTGGGTCGCCGTTTCCTCCTCCAGGGGATCTTCCCGACCCAGGGGTGGAACTCCTGTCACGTGCCTTGGCAGCCGCCTGGGAAGGGACTTGGGAATGTCACTATGGGTTCTGAGGGCTTTGGGAAACTCAGTGTTGATGAAATCTCCGTGAGGAAGTCCCGAGGGCCGAGCTCACTGTGTGCTCGCCCCTTGCCCTCACTTCTGTGCTTTTTGGGAACCGTCTCTTACAAATTCTGCAGGAAGAGTTCAAGCCCCTGGTGGGGACTGTGGGCTCCAGGACACGAGCTCTTCCCTCTGCAGTGTCCATCTTTCCTTTAATGAGTTGATGCCAGTGGCACTTCTGGGTTCCCATGCTAAGCAGAGTTTTGGGGACATTCCCTGGAGGTGAAAGGGGAAATGATCCCGTCCCCCATCAGAGACCCTGCTCAGCCTTACAGCACAGGGCGTAATGCTCTCAACATCACCCAGAGACTTCCCTGCAGATGGGGAAGACACACCCTCCCTCAGGTCGGGGCTTTACAGGTGTTTTCCTTTTGGGTGAATATACTTACTTGATATAAAAGTGGAAGTGTACCGTGCCATTTTCTTCATCAAACTCAATGTAACGCATGAAAATGTGAAATGGCGCGCCCTCGGTGATCTTCTCTACGTTATCAGCTACAATGTAATGGGTTAACCATCGTCCTGTGAACTAAAAGTAAAATTCCCTTCAGAATATGTAGTCCATCTCTGTAAATTCTGCTCGACATCATCCCTCAGGAGTTTCCCTGCCCTTTCATTTGAGCAGGAGTTACCTATCTTTATGAACACAGCCCTAGGTATAGAATCATGTGAAAGCTCAAGTCAAGTAAAGGAAATAATTGAGAAATTACTGAGATAGATTGGCTGTCTTGTCAAGCGCAAGAGCCCTAGTCTAACAGCTGTGTGATGTTCCTTCAGTTTAATAAGAGCAGTGAACAAGCATGAGAGCCAGTGAATAGATGGCAGAGGTGATACAGACGTCACAAACAGCAAGTATAGAGCCAGTGAATGGAGCAATTCTGAACTGCAGAGAGATGGCTAGACTTAGTGATCCACACGACTGGACCTTGAAAGGGACACGCACACGGATACACGCCAAGACTTCCGCCCAAGCATAGACCACGATCAAATGCCCCTGGTACCTGAGAGGCGTCTATCTGAGCATCCGCTTGACTGGCAAGAAGCAGACCAAGGATAAGACTGCACAGCAGAGCCTTCATCTTGTTGACTCTGTGGTCCTTCTGTAGAAGCTGAGGGTGTCCCAGTGGTTGGAGTGGATGCAAAACTGCTGCCACTTTTATAGCCTGCATCTGCTGGCGTGACACATCATGAGCCAATGGTTGTTCCTCATATGACCACAGGTGCAACAGAAGGCACCTTCAGGATCCTGGTTGGCAGAGATACATTTTGCTGGCATTTTGTCATTTTGATAATGCAGTACATCCAATATTGCAAGGGGACAATTATTTATTTTCCTGTTTATCATGAGATCCAAAATGAGATGAGCTGTCCAAGGTACATATCCCTCACATCTGCATTGTTTCCTTAACGTGGAGGAGACAGTGTAACATTTATTTTCTAAAAGTAAAGATTGACCGTGTGGTTTGGCCAAGGGAACACTATTTCCTCAGAGACCCTTGGAAAGACTCCTATTATTCTAAGGAGAGGAGCAGGTCACCTAGCATTTATCACATCCTCCTGCCCCAATGTGAAAATTTCTCCTCTTAAGTACTAAGAGGACAATCCGTTCAAATACCCCATAACCTCATCTGAAGAAGGCACACCAGCAGTTTATTTTCAGTGATTTCTTTCCAGACACTCTTTTACCCACTTGCTTTGTAATATGATATTGACTCACTAACTCAGTTGTTTCTCCCAGCAAGCAAAAAAGTTGGACATCAGTCCTTGCAATTTTTAGAATTTTGAATGGAAAGAATACATTTCTTAACTCAAGGTCACTGAAACAGCCTTTTTTCTTTGTATTTATTACCAAATTTTACTTATCTTCATCTTCATTCATGGTAATTTGTTAACTAAATACATTAAAAGATTTATTTTGTTCTCAGTATACAAATTACGAAATGATATTCATTTTTCCTGAGTCAACTAAGTGAGAACTGACCCAATACTGGCTGCTCCTGGGACCGATCAGAGCTCAGAATCCTTCATTTGGGTTGAAGTCAGGCCTTTGAGGAGAGCTTGTCATCTCAAGGTCATCCTCAGCTCACATCTTCAGAGGATCACTTCCCTTCATGTTCATGTGGACCGACATTATATCTATGTTTTTTTCCTTTTATTCTCTTTCTTTCAGTTGCAATATCATGCTATCTCTTTTGTTCATACATTCCTCTGTATATTACCCTGTCATATTTTCAGCTGTGAAGTCTGCGTGATAGAAGGCTTTCATGTCTCAGAATATCCTGAGACCGTTTCCTGTCTTTGGTCTTTGATCAAGATACTAATTTTCCTTTTCTGTTGGTTTGTTTCTTTCTCTTGGCTACACTGTGCAGCATGCAGGTTCTTAGTTCCCCAATGGGGATGAAACCTGTGTGAACCCTGTACTCTCTGCGAGGGAAGGGCAGAATCCTAACCACTGGACCACCAAAGAAGTGCCTGATTCAGATAAATTTGAGTGGTCATGTGATCCCAGCTCACACCCCTTATCATCCCATCATCGCCCTTCCATCTCTACTTGTGTATATCTAGCATTCCTAGGTTTTCCTTTTGGACTCTTAGCAACATGTGTCCCCTGGGAGTGTATCCTAGGACCATCCTATCTTAGGAAGATCTTTCTAACTGCCAATCAAGGGGAGATTAGAGTCTAGTTCTTCTAGGATATTATTGCAACAGTTATAATAACTGTGTTGGTTTCCCCTGGTCTTAGCACTCTTCTTCCCTCACTGAACAGACACCTTGGAAAAGAATGCCCACAGTGAAGTGTGGTGAGTGTTCTTAGTCATTGAAAGTGAACGTGCAAGTCATTCAGTCATTTCTGCCTCTTTGTGACCCAATGGCCTATACATTCCATGGAATTCTCCAGCCCATAATACTGGAGTGTGTAGCCTTTCCCTTCTCCAGTGGTTGTTCCTGACCCAGGAATTGAACTGGGGTCTCCTGCGTTACAGGCAGATTGTTTCTTTACCAAGTGAGCTTCAGGGAAGCCCTCTTAGTCATTAGGGAACTGAAATGCATAGAAATCACTGAAAAACAACCACAAAGTGGGAACACAACAATTATCCAATATAACTTCAAATACACACAATTTTATCTGAGCAGACAAACTCCTTTCATTTGGCATGGAAAACGTGATTCTTTGCATATGCAGACAGTGACAACTGCTTTAAACATTGTGCTGAGTGATGGAAGGTGGGGAAAATGATTCATAGAGCATGTTTTTCTCGCATGAAGATCCAGAAAATTTAGAAAGTGCAGATCTGTCTTATCTATGGCTCTAGAGGTAGAAATTTGATGATGAGAAAAGAAAAAGACAGTATGAAATGGCAAAAAGATAGGACACTGAAAGATGAAAGCAAAATTCTGTCTGGGCAGGCCTTACGAATAGCTGTGAAAAGAAAAGAAGCAAAGAGCAAAGGAATAATGGAAAGATATTCCCATTTGAATGCAGAGTTCCAAAGAATAGCAAGGAGAGATTAGAAAGCCTTCCTCCGTGATCAGTGCAAAGAAATAGAGGAAAACAGTACAATGGGAAAGACTAGAGATTTCTTCAAGAAAATAAGAGCTATCAAGGGAATATTTCATGCAAACATGGGCTCAATAAAGGACAGAAATGGTATGGGCATAACAGAAGCAGATGATATTAAGAAGAGGTGGCAAGAATACACGGGAAAACTCTACAAAAAAGATCTTCATGACCCAGATAATCACGATGGTGTGATCACTCACCTAGAGCCAGACACCCAGGCATGTGAAGTCAAGTAAGCCTTAGGAAACATCACTACGAATAAAGCTAGTGGAGGTGATGGAATTCCAGTTGAACTATTTGAAATCCTGAAAGATGATGCTGTGAAAGTGCTGCACTCAATATGCCAGCAAATTTGGAAAACTCACCAGTGGCCACAGGACTGAAAAAGGTCAGTTTTCATTCCAGTCCCAAAGAAAGGCAATGCCAAAGAACGCTCAAACTACTGCAGAATTGCACTTATCTCACACACTAGCAAAGTAATGCTCACAGTTCTCCAAGCCAGGCTTCAAATGCACATAAACTGTGAACTTCCAGATGATCAAGCTGGATTTCAAAAAGGCAGAGGGAACAGAGATCACATTGCCAACATCCATTGGATCATCATAAAAGCAAGAGAGTTCCAGAAAAACATCTACTTCTGCTTATTGACTATGCCAAAGCCTTGGACTGTGTGGATCATAATCAACTGTGGAAAATTCTTCAAGTGATGGGAATACCAGAACACCTGACCTGCATCTTGAGAAATCTGTATGCAGGTCAGGAAGCAATAGTTAGAACTGAACATGGAACAACCGACTGATTCCAAATCAGGCAAGGACTATGTCAAGGCTGTATACTGTCACCCTGCTTATTTAACTTATATGCAGAGTACATCATGAGAAAAGCTGGGCTGGAAGAAGCGCAAGCTGGAATCTAGATTGCCAGGAGAAATATCAGTAACCTCAGATATGCAGCGGACACCACCCTTATGGCAGAAAGTAAAGAAGAAGTAAAGAGCCTCTTGATGAAAGTGAAAGAGGAGAGTGAAACAGTTGGCTTAAAGCTCAACATTCAGAAAACGAAGTTCATGACATCCGGTCCCATCACTTCATGGCCAATTGATGGGGAAACAGTGGAAACAGTGGCTGACTTTATTTTGGGGGGCTCCTAAATCACTGCAGATGGTGACTGCAGCCATAAAATTAAAAGATGCTTACTCCTTGGAACGAAAGTTATGACCGACCTAGACAGCATATTGAAAAGCAGAGACATTGCTTTGCAAACAAAGGTCAATCTAGTTGAGCCTATGGTTTTTCCAGTAGTCATGTATGGATGTGAAGATGGACTCTCAAGAAAGTTGAGTGCTGAAGAATTCATGCTTTTGAAATGTGGTGTTGCAGAACACTCCTGAGAGTCCCTTGGACTGCAAGGAGACCCACCATCCTAAAGGACATCAGTCTTGAATATTCATTGGAAACACTGATGCTGAAGCGGAAACTCCAATACTCTGGCCACCTGATGCAAAGAACTGACTCCTTGGAAAAGACCCTGATTCTGAAAAAGATTGAGGGCAGGAGGAGAAGGGGACGACAGAGGGTGAGATGGGTGGATAGCATCACGACTCAATGGACATGAGTTTGAGCAAGTTCTGGGAGTTGGTGATGGACAGGGAGGCCTGACGAGCTGCAGTCCGTGGGGTTGCAAAGAGTCGGACACGACTGAGTGGCTGAACTGAACTGAACTGAAGAAAAAGAGGTGTGCTGGAGAATTTTTATAACTGTTTTTAAAAACAAAACTGTTTCTTTTCTGAGTGTGTTGTGTCTTTTTGCCACTCAGGCTGCTCTCTGTTGCCGAGGGCAAGGGTCATCACTCTCTAGTTGCAGTGCTGGGATTTCTCACCATGGTTTCTTCTCCTCCTGTGGAGCATATAGCCCAAGGCTCACTCATCATAGCACATGGGCTTACTTGCTCCCGGGCATGTGGCTTCCCTCCAGACCTAGATGGAGCTCATGTCTCCTGCATTGGCAGACGGATTCTTAGGAACGGAGCCACCAGCTAAGTCTAGGAGAGAATACTGGAGTGGGTTGCCATTTCTTATTCCAGGTAAAATTGATTTCAGAAAGATTCTGTTCAGTTCAGTTGCTCAATCGTGTCTGACTCTTTGCGACCCCATGAATCGCAGCACACCAAGCCTCCCTGTCCATCACCATCTCCCGGAGTTCACTCAGTCTCGCATCCATCGAGTCCGTGATGCCATCCAGCCATCTCATCCTTGGTCGTCCCCTTCTTCTCCTGCCCCCAATCACTCCCAGCATCAAAGTCTTTTCCAATGAGTCAACTCTTCACATGAGGTGGCCAAAGTACTGGAGTTTCAGCTTTAGCATCAGTCCTCCCAAAGAAATTCCAGGGCTGATCTCCTTCAGAATGGACTGGTTGGATCTCCTTGCAGTCCAAGGGACTCTCAAAAGTCTTCTCCAGCACCACATTTCAAAGACATCAATTCTTCGGCGCTCAGCTTTCTTCACAGTCCAACTCTCACATCCATACATGACCACTGGAAAAAACATAGCCTGACTAGACGGACCTTTGTTAGCAAAGTAATGTCTCTGCTTTCGAATATGCTATCTAGGTTGGTCATACCTTTCCTTCCAAGGAGTAAGCATCTTTTAATTTCATGGCTGCAGTCAATCAGTTATATATATTTATAAAGCCATGTCTCCAAGCATAGAACATTTAGTTGTTTCTTTTCTTGATATTTTTATTCCACACAATGCATACCTGAGTTTACATGTTCTCATTTGGGGGGATAATTGGTGAGCAAATATGTTGATTTCTGCCATACTTGCATGTTCCTAGGAAGCGTCTTTGGTATAGTGGCCATTCCATGAATGGTACTTGGATCTGTGTGTGTGTGTGCTTGATAGCTCAGTCCTGTCTGACTCTTTGTGACCCCTTGGACTGTAGCCCTCCAGGCATCTCCGTCCGTGGGATTCTCCAGGCAAGAATACTGGAGTGGGTCACCATTTCCTCCTCCAGGGGATCTTCCCGACCCAGGGATGGAACTCCTGTCACATGCTTTGGCAGGCGCCTGGGAAGGGACTTAGGAACGTCACTAGGGGCTCTGAAGGCTTTGGGAAACTCAGTGGTGATGAAACCTCCCGTGAGGAAGCCCCGAGGGCAGAGCTCACTGTTTGCTCTCCCCTTGCTCTCACTTCTGTGCTCAGTGGGAACTGTCTCTTACAAATTCTGCAGGAAGGAGTTAAGCCCCTGGTGGGGACTGTGGGCTCCAGGACACGAGCCTCTTCCCTCTGCCGTGTCCCTCTTTCCTTTACTGAGTTGATGCCAGTAGTGCTTCTGGGTTCTCCCTCTAAGCAAAATTTTCAGGGCATTCCCTGGAGGCTCACGGTGGAACCACCTTCCCCCCAGCTCAGAGAACTTGCCCAGCCTCACAGCTCAGGGCATCTTCCTCTACCACCCAGAGAGCTCCCTGCAGACTGGGAAGACACACCCTCCCTCAGTCGGGGGTTTACCGGTGTTTTCCTTTTGCGTGATTTTTACTTACTTGACATAAAAATGCATCAGTATGGTGCCATTTTCTTCATCAAACTCAATGTAACGCATGAAAGCGTAGAATGGCGCACCCTCGGTGATCTTCTCTATGTTATTGGCTGCCATGTAATAGGTTAACCATCTTCCTGTGAACTAAAAGTTAAATTCCCTTCAGAAATCGCAGTCCATCTCTGCAAATTCTGCCCAACATCATCCCTCAGGAGTTTCCCTGCCCTTTCACTTAGCCGAAGTTACCTATCTTTACCAACACAGCCCTAGGTATAAAATCATAGGAAAACTCATGTCACATTAAGGAAATAATTGAGGTATTACTGAGATAGCTTAAGCTATCTTGTCAAATGCCACAGCCTTAATCCAGCAGCTGTGTGGTCTTCCTTCCATTTTACAAGAGTAGTGAACATGAGAGATGATACAGACATCACAAACAGCAGGTATAGAGCCCGTGAAGGGAGCAATTCTCAGTTGCAGGGACATGGCTAGACTTAGCAGTCCACATGACCAAACCTCGAAAGGGACACTCACATCAATACTCACTAAGACTTCCTCCCAAGCTAGGACCACCGTTCAAATGCCCCTGGTACCTGAGAGGCGTCTATCTGAGCATCACCTTGACTGGCAACAAGCAGACTAAGGACAAGACTGCACAGCAGAACCTTCATCTTGTTGACTCTCGTGGCCCTTCTTCTGGAGAAGCTGAGGGTGTCCCAGTGGTTGGAGAGGATGCAAAATTGCTGCCGCTTTTATCGCCTGCATCTGCTGGCGTGACAGCTCATGAGCCAATGGCTGTTCCTCATATGACCACAGGTGCAACGGAAGGCACCTTCAGGATCCTGGTTGGCAGAGATACACTTTTCTGGCATTCTGTCATTTTAATAATGATATTTGTTTTCAGAGAAGCATATATAGATGTGGGCATTTGACCTTTAAAGTAAGTGAGAAATTGCAGTAGATCCAATATTGCAAGGGGACAATTATTTATTTTCCTGTTCATCATGAGATCCAAAAGTGAGATGACCTCTTCAAGATGCATATGCCTCACTTCTGCATGGTTCTGTTAATGTGGTGGAGACAGTCTAACATTTATTTTCTAAAAGTAAAGATTGACTGTGTGGTTTAGCCAAGGGAACATTACTTCCTAAGAGACCCTTGGAAATATTCCTATTTTTCTGAGGTGGGGAACAGGTCAGCACAAGCGTTTACCACCTTCTCCTGCCCCAATGTGGGCTTTTTCCTCCTAATTACTGAGGACGATCTGGTAAAAATGCCACTTAAAGTCATCTGAAGAATGCACACCAGTAGTTTATTTTCAGTGATTTCTCTCCAGACAAACTTCTACCCATTTAATCTGTAATATAATATTTACTCACTAACTCAGTTGTTTCTCCCAGTGAGCAAAAGTACTGGACAGCAGTTCTTGCCACTTTTAGAATTTTGAATGGAAAAAATAAATTTTCTGACTCAAGGTCACTGAAACAGTGAGTCATTTTTTAAAATTTTTTATCAAATTTAACTCACTTTCATCTTCATTCATGGGAATTAATCAAATAAACACATTAAAAGATCAGTTAAGTTCTGAGTATAGAAAGGAAGAAACGATGAGATTCAGGGTTTCTGAGTCAGCTAAGTGAGAACTTCTCCTGGGAAAAATTAGAGTTCAGAATTTTTCATTTGGGTTGAAGTCAGACTTTGAGGAGAGCTTGTCATCTCAAGGTCATCCTCAGCTCACATCCTCAGAAGATCACTTTCCTTCATGTTCATGGGGACCGACATTATATCTATGTTTTTTCCTTTTATTCTCTTTTCTTTCAGTTGCAATAGCATGCTATCTCTTTTGTTCATGCATTCCTCTGTATATCACCCTGTCGTAGTTTCAGCTGTGAAGTCTGCGTGATAGAAGGTTTTCATGTCTCAGAATATCGTGAAACCGTTTCCTGTCTTTGGTCTTTGATCAAGACACTAATTTTCCTTCTTTACTTGTTTGTTTCTTTATCTTGACTACAGCATGCAGCATGCAGGTTCTTAGCTCCCCAATGGGGATGAACCCTATGTGAACCCTGTACTCTGTGTGAGGGAAGGGCAGAATCCTGACCACTGGACCACCAGAGAAGTCCCTGATACAGATAAATTTGAGTGGTCATGTGACCCCAGCTCACACCCCTTATCATCCCATCATCCCCCTTCTATCTCTACTTTTGTATATCTAGCATTCCCAGGTTTTCGTTTTGGACTCTTAGCAACATGTGTCCCCTGGGAGTGTATCCTAGGACCATCCTATCTTAGGAAGATCTTTCTAACTGCCAATCAGGGGGAGATTAAACACTAGCTATTCTAAGAGATTATTGCAACAGTTGTAATAACCATGTTGCTTCCACTGGTCTTAGCACTCTTCTTCCCTCACTGTGTTCACAAGTAAATAAAGTCCCATGCAGAAGTGATATCTAGGTGAAAATGAAAGTTACTCAGTCATGTCCAACTCTTTGTGACCCCATGGACTAGAGCCCACCAGGTTCCTCTGTCCATGGAGATGCTCCAGGAAAGAATACTGGAGAAGCTTTCCCCTTTTCCAAGGCCTCTTCCCAACCCAGGAATCAAACCCAGGTCTTCCCAGCTGAGCCACAAGGGAAGCCCAAAGAATCCTGGAGTGGGTAGCCTTTCTCTTCTCTAGCATATCTTCCCGACCCAGGAATTGAACCGGGTCCTCCTGCATTGCAGGCGGGTTCTATACCAACTGAGTCATCAGGGAAGCCCTGCTTCTTTAACACCGATACTCCCGGAGGAGGTATGTGTGGGGACAACCGCAAGGTCAGGATGCATGGGAACACTGATAGTTTCCACCTACTCATGGGGATTCCTCTTCTCTCTGATGACTCTGGTCTGCAAGATTCCCGTAGGATACGACCCTCTCACCACAGCTGCTCAACCAAGCTGTTTGCAACTTAATATGGCTCAAGAGCAGCGAAATTATGGAACAAAAAAAGTCTTTAGTGACACGTTTAAACTGTTGAGATAAACATTTCACATGCATGGAATAACGGTGTGACCTTCTTACTTCATCTGGAAGGGGCACCACTAATAACGAACCATTTTTTTTTTTCGGACCATGTTTACTTACAAAATATCAGAGTCACTGGTTTTCACTCCTCTGGACAGTCATCTGGGGAAAAACAAAATGGCAGAAATAAAAGAGCCACCAATTACTAACATTCCCAGCATCTCCAACGTTTTGTTCTCTCTTCCTTTTTTTTTTTTTTAAATAACGGATCTTAAAAGAGATGACTTGTGGAAGAAGAAATTTTGAATAAGCTGATTTGTTCCCTGATATTTACACACCAGGTGAATGGTATGGTCAGGGAAAGAAGTATAATTCCATTACCATTATCGATGAAATTCCGGATATTTTCTTCTGGAATCCCTCTTTCTCTCACTGCATTTCTGAACTCCTCTTCGTGCTTTGGATCAACATTATTTCCTGCGCCTGTCAAATCACCATGCAAAAAGCAGAATAGTTGATCCCTGGGAACCCATGGATATTCCTAAATCTACAGAACCATGAATGGAACATGCCAATCAGATGTTCACTTGTATAATCTAAGACGTTCAAACGGTTGCTGCAACACAGACATATAATTTCTGTCTTTAGAATTGAGCCCAGTCCAACTTGGTGAGCAGGACACCCTCCCCTTCAGCATCAGGAGCTGGATGACAAAGACTTGCCAGGATCTCCAAGAATCTGGGCCTCAGTTCGTCCTAATATGGAACCTACTTGCTTCTAACACCTTCCTCGTATAGCTAACTGTCACTCATCTCTGTTTCTAGACCCAGCTTATTAGGAAAAACACTTCTCTCCTTCCACAGACACGTTCTCCAGTTTGCACTTAACGCCAGAGGGCAATTTACTCTTTCATGAACCTACTGTTCTACCCAATAACCTTTTCTGAAATAGACACCTGTTGTCCCCATGGCACACACACCTCTCAGGGCTTCTGTGTGGTTAGGGAGTGATGTCAGTGTTCATAGGAACAATACATTTGAAATGTGGAAAAGGGCAAAGATTTATCCTGTAAGTGTCTGCTCCAAGGCTTCCAGTACGTCAGAAAACTGATATTGTATACAAACACATAGCTATAGAATCTGCACATATATGGAATCTAGAAAGATGGTACTGATAATGAACTTATTTGCAGGGCATCAGTGGAAAAACTGTCATAGAGAAGAGACTTATGGGCATGGGGAGAGGGGAGGAGACGGTGAGATGTATGGAGAGAGTGACATATAAACTTACATGACCATTTCTAAATTAGATGGAAAAAGGAAAATTACTGTATGTCTCAGGGAACTCAAACAGGGGCTCTGTATCAACCTAGAGGGGTGGGATGGGGAGGGAGATGGGAGGGAGGTTCAAAAAGGAGGGGACACATGTGTACTTATGGGCTTCCCTTGCGGCTCTGCTAGTAAAGATTCCTCATGCAGGAGACCTGGGTTTGATCCTTGAGTTGGGAAGATACCCTGGAGAAGGGAAAGGCTACCCACTGCAGTATTCTGGCCTGAAGAATTACATGGACTGTATAGTCCATGGAGTCATAAACAATCAGACATGACTAAGCAACTTTCACACAAGCACATGTATGCTGCTGCTGCTGCTGTTGCTGCTAAGTCGGTTCATTCGTGTCCAACTCTGTGCGACCCCATAGATGGCAGCCCACCAGGCTCTGCCGTCCCTGGGATTCTCCAGGCAAGAACACTGGAGTGGGTTGCCATTTCCTTCTCCAATGCGTGAAAGTGAAAAGGGAAAGTGAAGTCACTGAGTTGTGTCCAATTCTCAGTGACCCCATGGACTGCAGCCCACCAGGCTCCTTCATCCATGGGATTTTCCAGGCAAGAGAAGCACTTGTATATGTATGGCTGATTCATGTTGATGTTTGACAGAAAACAACACCATTGAATAAAGCAGTTATCCTTCAATTAAAAAAATAGATAAAAATTTAAAAATGAAAGAAAGTCAGTCTCATTATAGCCACGGCATGAAATTAGTTGAAATATTAAATATTTCAACATTTAATAGTCAACATTCAACATAAAATATTAAAAAATGTTTCTAGTAAAACTTCATTTTTAAAATTTCAACAGAAAAGAATCATCTTGAAATGTCTGATGATATGATATTCTGCACCCTATGGCCTCCTGTTTCTTGGTAGATTACCTTCCAGGATCCTTAATTCTGTGAGCATAAAGATGCAGGCCTTGCACCCTGAATACTGTCAATACCTCCTGATATTCTAACTGAAAGTCTTGACAGTGGACATGTAACATTTCCATATCAGTGGGAATTTTAGGATGTCATACCTACCAAATAATCCCACCAGTTCTGTCTCCTTGCCATCTGCATCCACGTTGAGATCACGTGCTATGAGATAGTCCTTGTCCCCACTAATGAGTTGAAATTCATTGTGACCCGCGTCTGTGAGAGAGAGAAAAGATACAAACAGCCCCACCTTAACTAGTTGTCAGTTAGATTATTGCTGCATACAGTGGGTATGAAGAACGGTCCATTGTGTATTGACCCACTCACTCCCTGTGTGCACAGAATGCTACCGTTGACCACAGCAAGGAAAGGAGGCACGGCTTTTCCTCACCCCCACCTTTTCCTACCATTAACCAGTCACTCCTTGCTGTCTTAGCAAGATGCTTACCACATTAGAACGTGTGTTCTAATGAACCCCACAGATTCATTTTCTGCATTGTTTTTTGACTTGCTATGTCTTCCCTGCTGCCTGTGGGCTTTCTCCACGTGTGGTGACTGTGGAGTGCAGTCTGGTGTGGTGTGCGAGCTTCTTAATGCAGTGCCTTCCCTTGTGGCCGAGCACAGGCTCTGGGCTGCGGGGGCTTCAGTAGTTGCAGCTCGGGGGCTGTAGAGTGCACGATCAGTAGTTGTGGTGCATGAGCTTAGACGACCCAAAGCGTTTGGAATTTTCTCAGACTAGGGATCAAACCTATGACCACTGCCCTGGCAGGCAGAATTCTTATCCCCTGGACCACCGGGGAAGTTCCTGAGAGTGTTTTAAAACATCATGAACGTGTTATCAAATACAAGTTCTAAAATTCTGTGTATGTCTGTCACCCTAGCCACAAAATTGGTTTCTCTTGACTAAAATCAACCTACCCTGTGTTCATTACCTTCTGTTGCTGAGTGCATACGCCAGGCCCGGCAACCTTGTGAACACTTTAAGTATTATGCTTCCTGACCCCCTCAGTCTGGGGTATGATACAGCCCACTGCTGTGTCTGCTGGTGTGAAGGCAGCATACCTGCTGGGACGTGTAGGCAGTGACCACCTAGAGGTGACCTCCTTCCACTCCTGAATCACTGACTGTCCTCTCTGTCCTGCCCGTCCACTCTGCCCCATGTGTCTGGACAAGAAACATTTCTGACCTACTGTGTGTCACACTGCACTCTCTACATCCCTTCTCATTTTCCTGGCCTTCATCTCAACTTCCTGTAACCACTCAGCAACATGGCATGTAAAAACGCCCGTCTGTGTTCTTGAACCTTGAAAACACCACTTGCTCTGTCTCTGAAACACTGAAAATTTTTAGTGTGCTTGGAAAAAAGAAAAAAAAAAAAAAACAGCTTCAAAGTCTCATAGCCCTGACAAGAATATGCAATTTTCCCAAGGGCACGCTGAGTCCACCAGCCTTGCTCACGTTGGGAGAACTTAGTTCATACTATGCATGTCCTCAGATTATCATTGACCAGCTGTGGTTCACCATGGCTTCACAAGGTTAGCATAGCAGCATCACTGAATTGACTGTCATGTTCATGAAAGGATGAGACAGTGAGAGTAACCTGTCTTCTGGGCATCAGCTCACCATCAAGGCCACTGCTGTACTGGGCCTGATGCAGGTACACCTCACAGTCCCCAAAACAAAGCTGAAGGCTGCAATGGCTGGTCCCCAAGAGACCTTCCAAGACGCCTTGCACTTCTGTTTATCTCCCTTGTTTAGTCACTGTGTAAAAGTCAAGCTAAAACAGATTGCAAAAATGGAGAAGCAGTTTTCCCAACACGACTTGTTAAAGAGATTGTCTTTACTCCATTGTATAGTCTTGCCTCCTTTGTCAAAGATAAGGTGTCCATATGTGTGTGGATTTATCTCTGGGCTTTCTATTTTGTTCCATTGATCTATATTTCTGTCTTTGTGCCAGTACCATACTGTCGATGACTGTGGCTTTGTATTAGAGCTGAAGTCAGGCAAGTTGATTCCTCCAGTTTCATTCTTCTTTCTCAAGATTGCTTTGGCTATTCGAGGTTTTTTGTATTTCCATACAAATCTTGAGAATATTTGTTCTAGTTCTGTGAAAAAATATCGCTGGTAGCTTGATAGGGATCACATTGAATCTGTAGATTGCTTTGGGTAGTATACTCATTTTCACTATATTGATTCTTCCAATCCATGAACACGGTATATTTCTCCATCTATTACTGTCCTCTTTGATTTCTTTCATCAGTGTTTTTTAGTTTTCTATATATAGGTCTTTAGTTTCTTTAAGTAGACATATTCCTAAGTATTTTATTCTTTTCGTTGCAATGGTGAATGGAATTGTTTCCTTAATTTCTTTTTCTACTTTCTCATTATTAGCGTATAGGAATGCAAAGGATTTCTGTGTGTTGATTTTATATCCTGCCACTTTACTATATTCATTGATTAGCACTAGCAATTTTCTGGTAGAGTCTTTAGGGTTTTCTATGTAGAGGATCATGTCATCTGCAAACAGTGAGAGTTTTACTTCTTCTTTTCCAATTTGGATTCCTTTTATTTTTTTTTTTTTCTGCTCTGATTGCTGTGGCCAAAACTTCCAAAACTATGTTGAATAGTAGTGGTGAAAGTGGGCACCCTTGTCTTGTTCCTGACTTTAGAAACTAGATCACTTTCTAACACCACATACAAAAATAAACTCAAAATGGATTAAAGATCTAAACATAAGATCAGAAACTATAAAACTCCTAGAGGAGAACATAGGCAAAACACTCTCTGAAATAAATCACAGCAGGATGCTGTATGATCCATATCCCAGAATTCTGGAAATAAAAGCAAAAATAAACAAAAGGGATCTAATTAAAATTAAAAGCTTCTGCACAGCAAAGGAAAATATAAACAAGGTGAAAAGACAGCCTTCTGAATGCGAGAAAATAATAGCAAATGAAGCAACTGACAAACAACTAATCTCAAAAATATACAAGCAACTTATGCAGCTCAATTCCAGAAAAATAAACGACCCAATCAAAAAATGGGCCAAAGAACTAAATAGACATTTCTCCAAAGAAGACATACGGATGGCTAACAAACACATGAAAAGATGCTCAACATCACTCATTATTAGAGAAACGCAAATCAAGACCACAATGAGGTACCACTTCACACCAGTCAGAATGGCTGCGATCCAAAAATCTGTAAGCAATAAATGCTGGAGAGGGTGTGGAGAAAAGGGAACCCTCTTGCACTGTTGGTGGGAATGCAAACTAGTACAGCCACTATGGAGAACAGTGTGGAGACTCCTCAAAAAATTGCAAATAGAACTGCCTTATGACCCAGCAATCCCACTGCTGGACATACACACTGAGGACACCAAAATAAAAAGAGACAATGTACCCCAGTGTTCATCGCAGCACTGTTTATAATAGCCAGGACATGGAAACAACCTAGATGTCCATCAGCAGATGAATGGATAAGAAAGCTGTGGTACATATACACAATGGAGTATTACTCAGCCATTAAAAAGAATACATTGGAATCAGTTCTAATGAGATGGATGAAACTGGAGCCGATTATACAGAGTGAAGTAAGCCAGAAAGAAAAACACCAATACAGTATACTAACACATATATATGGAATTTAGAAAGATGGTGATGATGACCCTGTATGTGAGACAGCGAAAGAGACACAGATGTGTAAAGCGGACATTTGGACTCTGAGGGAGAGGGAGAGGGTGGGATGATTTGGGAGAATGGCATTCTAACATGTATACTATCATCTAAGAAACGAATCACCAGTCTATGTTTGATACAGGACATAGGATGCTTGGGACTGGTGCACGGGGATGATCCAAAGAGATGATATGGGGTGGGAGGTGGGAGGAGGGTTCATGTTTGGGATCGCATGTACACCCATGGTGGATTCATGTCAATGTATGGCAAAACCAAAACAGTATTGTAAAGCAAAATAAAGTAAAAATTAAAATTAATTTTAAAAAATTAAAAATAAATGGAGAATCAGAAAGACAGTGGAAGAATTCACAATTCGGCCAAGGGAAATCACAGAATGGGAACAGGAAAATGAAAGCATAATTTAGAAAACATCATATGTTAGAAGTTAACAATGAAAAGTACAGGGAAATATTTCAGGCATGAATTTTACTAATGTGTGATCATCGCATATGCGCTGTGCCACTGCTTAGCTTGGGTAAGGGTTGTGTACACATATGATGCGTTTAAATTTCAATCAAGTATGTTCCCCCTAGGCCATGAAAAAATAATAATGTTATTTAGGGCCATTATAAAGAGCTCAGAGATACGAAGCTTAGCCAGCATCCCCATTGCTTTAAATAGAAGCTGCATTTATGTTTGAACTCACAATGATTTCCTTGATTTCAAGTTCATCCATCTCAGCTTGGATGGCCAACGACATCTTAAGATTGTTTTTCAAAAGTGAATAGCACTGATGTGCAAACTCAAGATAGACCCCTGAGACATCAGTTCATAAGCCTGTTGTAAATGATCTGTGAGAACCCTACGAAATACAAATTCTACACTCATGCTTGGTCTCATTGTTCTTGCTGATATTTAATTGCTATGTCATAGCTGACTCTCTGTGACCCCAATGACTGTTCGACACCAGGCTCCTCTGTCCTCCATGATCTTCTAGAATTTGCTCAAATTCATGTCCATTGAGTCAATGATGCCATCCAACCATCTCATCCTCTGGCGCCCCGTCCTCCTTTGACCTTCGATCTTCCCCAGCATCAGGGTCTTTTCTAGTGAGGCAAATCTTCGCAACAGGTGGCCATCGTACTGAGACTTCAGCATCAGTCCTTCCAGTGAAGATTCTTGCTTGATCTCCTTTAGGTTTGACTGGTTTCCTCTCCTTGGAGTCCTAGGGACTCTCAAGAGTCTTCTCCAGCACCACCATTTGAAAGTATCAACTCAACATTCTTTATGTCTCAAAGACATACAAAACTGCTGAGTAGAAGCACACTGTTGACTCTATGGACCTTTGTTGGCAAAGTGATGTCTCTGCATTTTAATACGCTGTCTTCGTTGTCATAGCTTTCTTTCTAAGGAGCAAGCATCTTTTAATTATGTGGCTGCAGTTACAGACCACAGAAATTTTGCAGCTCAAGAAGAGAAAATCTGTTGCTGCTCACACTCTCTCCCCTTTCTAGTTGCCATAAAGTGAGGGGACCAGATGCCATGATCTTCGCGTTTTTGAATGTTGAGTTTCAGACCAGCATTTCCAGTCTCCTCTTTCACCGTCATCAAGAGACACTTTAGATCCTCTTCACTTTCTTCCATTAAAGTGGTATCATGTGCATATCTGAGGCTGTGGATATTTCTGCCAGCCATCTTCATTCCAGCCTCGCATTTAGCATGATGTACTCTGCATGTAAGTTATATAAGCAGCATGACAGGACATACTAACTTATTGTACTCTTCTCCCAATTTTGAACCAGCCTGTTGTTTCAAGTCTCACTATTACTGACTGATCAGCATACAGGTTTCCCAGGAGACAGGTAATCTGGTATTCCCATATCTTGAAGAATTTTCCACAGTTTGTTGTGATCCATACAGTCAAAGACTTTTGCATAGTCAATGAAGCAGGAAAAATAATTGTTTTTTTTTTTTTTTTTTTCTGGAATTGCCTCTATTTCTCAATGATCCACTGACTGTTGACAATTTGATCTGGTTCATCTGCCTTTTCTAAATCAAGCCTATATTTCTGGAAGTTCCCAGATCGCCTACTGCTGAATTCTAGCTTGAAGGACTTTGAGCAGTCCCTTGCTCGCATGTGAATTGAGCACAACAGTGAAGCAGTTTGAATATTCTTTGTCATTGCCCTTCTTTGGGATTGAAATGGAAGCTGACCTTCTCTAGTTCTGTGGCCACTGCCGAGTTTTCAAAAGTTGCTGACTCATTGCCTGCAGCCCTTTAACAGCATCATCTTTTGAGATTTTAAAGAGCTCAGCTTGAATTCTGTCACCTCTACAAGCCTTGTTCATATAACGCTTCCTAAGGCCCATTTAACTTCACACCCTAGGATGTTGGACTCTGGTCTCATTGACTAACATTCCATTGAAGGGAGTCCAGTCCCTACCTCTGATTTTTAGTAGGAGTAGAATTCAGGTGTATGGCGTTATTGAAGAAAGTTGAGACCAAGATTTCTACCTGAACATACTCTTTCCAGTGCAACATTCATACTTACAGTCAATAGCATAATGGGTTTCTTCCTTTAGGCCTGAGGTATATTTTTCTATGCATTGTCCATTCTTCCTAAAAAACAAAATATATTCAAGTTGGTTGTTTAAGAGAATAACAATTTGATGTATAATTAAGATTCTTTCTTTGTGACACCCAAGAAAATATGTCAGGTATCACCTCAGTCTGGTGAGCATTCTGACCTTCATAAGGGACAAGATATGTTCCTCGATCCAAAACTGTCAAGTGGCAAGGATGGTTTTTCTTCCCACTATATCTAACTAGTAGTTCTGAAGATAACCTGTAGATTCAAAACAGGTTGTGTGTAAAGCCAATCAACAAGGAGAAATCTAGAATGTTAGGAAAAAAGAATGAACTGTTCCTTTATATATATAGTTTCTGAAAACAGAGAGGCATAGCCCTCATGACAAACGTGGGGGGTTGTCACAACCCTGGCAGTGATTGGTTTTTCAATGAAAGTGAAAGTGTTTGTCACTCAGTTGTGTCTGACTCTCTGTAACCGCATAGACTGTAGCCTGCCCGGCTTCTCTGTGCATTGGATTCTCCAGGCAAGAATACTGGAGTGGGTTGCCATTTCCTCCTCCAGGGGATCTTCCCGACCCAGGGATGGAACTCCTGTCACGTGCCTTGGCAGGTGCCTGGGAATGGACTTGGGAATGTCACTATGGGCTCTGAGGGCTTTGGGAAACTCAGTGTTGATGAAATCTCCCGTGAGAAAGCCTCGAGGGCAAAGCTCACTGTGTGCTCCCCTTGCTCTCATTCTGTGCTCAGTGGGAACCATCTCTTACAAATTCTGCAGGAAGGGTTCAAGCCCCTGGTGGGGACTGTGGGCTCCAGGACACGATCCCCTTCCCTCTGCCCTGTCCATCTTTCCGTTAATAAGTTGATGCTGGTGGAGCTTCTGGGTTCCCCCACTAAGCAGAGTTTTTGGGACATTCCATGGAAGTTCAAAGGGGAACTGTTCCCTTCCCCCTCTTAGAGACCCTGCTCAGCCCTACAGGACAGGGCGTAATGCTCTCAACATCACCCAGAGAGTTCCCTGCAGATGGGGAAGACACATCCTCCCTCAGGTCGGGGCTTTAGGGGGGGTTTCCTTTTCGGTGATTTATACTTACTTGATATAAAAGTGGAAATGTACCGTGCCATTTTCTTCATCAAACTCAATGTAACGCATGAAAATGTGAAATGGCACGCCCTCGGTGATCTTCTCTACGTTATCAGCTGCAATGTAATGGGTTAACCATCTTCCTGTGAACTAAAAGTAAAATTCCCTTCAGAAATCGTAGTCCCTCTCTGTAAATTCTGCTCGACATCATCCCTCAGGAGTTTCCCTGCCCTTTCATTTGAGCAGAAGTTACCTATCTTTATGAACACAGCCCTAGGTATAGAATCATGTGAAAGCTCAAGTCAAGTAAAGGAAATAATTGAGAAATTACTGAGATAGATTGGCTGTCTTGTCAAGCACAAGAGCCCTAGTCTAACAGCTGTGTGATGTTCCTTCAGTTTAATAAGAGCAGTGAACAAGCATGAGAGCCAGTGAATAGATGGCAGAGGTGATACAGACGTCACAAACAGCAAGTATAGAGCCAGTGAATGGAACAATTCTGAACTGCAGAGAGATGGCTAGACTTAGCGATCCACACGACTGGACCTTGAAAGGGACACTCACAAGGATACACGCCAAGACTTCCGCCCAAGCTTAGACCACGTTCAAATGCCCCTGGTACCTGAGAGGCGTCTATCTGAGCATCACCTTGACTGGCAACAAGCAGACCAAGGATAAGACTGCACAGCAGAGCCTTCATTTTGTTGACTCTTGTGGCCCTTCTTCTGTAGAAGCTGAGGGTGTCCAAGTGGTTGGAGAGGATGCAAATTGCTGCCACGTTTATAGCCTGCATCTGCTGGCGTGACACATCATGAGCCAATGGCTGTTCCTCTTATGACCACGGGTGCAACAGAAGGCACCGTCAGGATCCTGGTTGGCAGAGATACACTCTGCTGGCATTCTGTCATTTTGATAATGACATTTGTTTTGAGAGAAGCATACGTGGATGCGGGCATTTGACCTGTAAAGTAAGTGAGAAATTGCAGTACATCCAATATTGCAAGGGGACAATTATTTATTTTCCTGTTTATCATGAGATCCAAAATGAGATGAGCTGTCCAAGGTACATATCCCTCACGTCTGCATCGTTTCCTTAATGTGGAGGAGACAGTGTAACATTCATTTTCTAAAAGTAAAGATTGACTGTGTGGTTTAGCCAAGGGAACACTATTTCCTCAGAGACCCTTGGAAAGACTCCTATTATTCTAAGGAGAGGAGCAGGTCACCTAGCATTTATCACCTCCTCCTGCCCCAATGTGTTCTTTCTCCTCTTAAGTACTAAGATGACAATGCATTCAAATACCCCATAACCGCATCTGAAGAAGGCACACCAGTAGTTTATTTTCAATGATGTCTTTCCAGAAACTCTTTTACCCATTTTCTTTGTAATATGATATTGACTGACTAACTCAGTTGTTTCTCCCAGCAAGCAAAAAGTTGGACATCAGTCCTTGCAATTTCAGAATGTTGAATGGAAAAAATACATTTCCTAACTCATGGTCACTGAAACAGTCTTTTTTCTTTGTATTTATTACCAAATTTCACTTATCTTCATCTTCATTCACAGTAATTTGTCAACTAAATATGTTAAAAGATTTATTTTGTTCTCAGTATACAAATTAAGAAATGAGATTCATTTTTCCTGAGTCAACTAAGTGAGAATTGACCTAGAACTGGCTACTCCTGGGACAGACCAGAGCTCAGAATCCTTCATTTGGGTTGAAGTCAGGCCTTTGAGGAGAGCTTGTCATCTCAAGGTCATCCTCAGCTCACATTCTCAGAGGATCACTTCCCTTCATGTTCATGGAGACTGACATTATATCTATGTTTTTTCCATTTATTCTCTTTTCTTTCAGTTGCAATATCATGCTACCTCTTTTGTGCATACATTCCTCTGTATATGACCCTGTCGTAGTTTCAACTGTGAAGTCTGCGGGGTAGAAGGCTTTCATGTCTGAGAATGTCCTGAGACCATTTCCTGTCTTTGGTCTTCGATCAAGGTGCTAATTTTCCTTTTTTGCTTGTTTGTTTCTTTCTCTTGGCTACAGAATGTAGCATGCAGGTTCTTAGTCCCCAGTGGGGATGAAACCTGTATGGACCCTGTACTCTCTGCGAGGGAAGGGCAGAATCCTGACCACTGGACCACCAGAGAAGTCCCTGATACAGATAAATGTGAGTGGTCATGTGACCCCAGCTCACACCCATTGTCATCTCATCATTGCCCTTCTATCTCTACTTTTGTGTATCTAGCATTCCCAGGTTTTTGTTTTAGACTCTTAGCAACATGTGTCCCCTGGGAGTGTATCCTAGGACCATCCTATCTTAGGAAGATCTTTCTAACTGCCAATCAAGGGGAGATTAGACACTGTTTCTTCTAGGAGATTATTGCAACAGTTGTAATAATCATGTTGGTTTCCACTGGTCTTAGCACTCTTCTTCCCTCACTGTGTTCCCAAGTCTGTTCTCTATATCTGCATCTGTGTTCCCTCCCTGCACAAAATATGTAGCTGGTGAGAAGTTGCTGAAACACAGGGAGTCCAGAGAGGCGTGCTGTGATGACCTGGAGGGGTAAGATGGGGTAAGCGGAGGGGGCTAGGGGGCTCAAAAAGGTGATGATTAATAATAATTATGGCTGATTTGCTTTGTTGCATGGCAGAAGCCAAGAAAATATTGTCAAGCATTTTCCACCAATTAAAAGATAGAATAGAAAGGAAAAAAGTTTTCATCCTTAAGGTAACTGATAAAAGGAAAGAAAATCCTATTGCTTTGTACTGAAAGGACTCATATGCCCTTGAATCCCAACTGTCATTAATATTGGTCAAAATGCAGGCAATAGACTAATAAATAAAAACAGAATCATCTTAAGAAACATTACTGCTGCAACTCCCTGCAAATAACACTAAGTACTGCTTGGTACATCTTCCTGTGGTCTCCTCAAATTTATTCAGGTTTTTGGAACTGAGAAGTCTCTAACGACAGGTTATCAATTTTGTTTTCCTTATCTCTTTTTTTCTGTAACCACTGTTTTTACATCTTAGATTGCACAACTCCTAACTAAACAGTGCAAGGAGGCTATTGATCTTGGCCACTCAAAATTCCAGGTTCCTTCAAGGATACACGACCTACGTTGCAATGCAGTTAGAGTCTAAAGTTGAGACAATAAAACACAAGCCCACTATTTTAAAGAAAGTAACTGTGCATATAAATTATATTACAAAAATGAACATTATATTTATTTATTTATGCATTCATTTATTTGTCTGGGCCGGGTCTTAGCTGCAATAGCAAAATCTTTGTTTTGACATAGCTGGGATTTTTCGTTATGGCACGTGGACTCTCTAGTTTTCTACTGACAGACCAGTGAATCCGAGAAAGGTGAGGAGACAAGCAATATTACTTTCTTTGGACAGTCAGCTGAGAAGATGGTAGACCAATGTCTCAAAGTAACCATCTTGTCAGGGTCTGGAGGCCAAGTGCTTTTATACAGCCAGAGGGAGGGAAGATATGAAAAACTAAAGTCAAAAGGCACAATAGAGAGCTAGAGACAGTGAGGAAGTAGAGCACAAAGGATCTTCTGTCTTGCAGAACATCTCATGATTGGCCAGCCTCTGGAATGTGAGTGTTAAGTTCTTCTCTTCATAGCTGGGCAGGGTCAGTTTATCTCCCTGTGAGCTGAGAAAAGGCACGTTAACAGGCAGGTTGAAGGGTAGGGTCATCTGAGGCAGGCCATAATGTATGATGATAATAACAATGGCAACAAAAAGCAAGTCAAAGAAACAGTTGGACATGGAGTCACTTTTGGTTCTTCGCGACAGTTCCCCACTGTCAAAGCCCATTCCACAGTCTTGTGGAAAAAGAAGGCAGTGACCATTCTGCTTCATCAGAAGGATCATTCAAGGAGTGTCAAGGGACAGGGACTCTGGGTGTGGGTATGGCATAGTCCTCTTGGAAGAGTTCGTCATTAACCACACCATAGAGTTGCCAGAACTGACACAGGACAGGGAAATAGACTGTTGGAGGGCACAACAGGAATTTGTGTACCAGGACCCAGGAGAAAGGAAGAGTGACCCCACAGCAGACTGTCCTGGACTTGCCTTAGGGTGTCCAGAAGTCTCCGGTGGGTGAAGGTGTCAGTCAGTGGTGGCCTGCTACGGGTTAAGCACAAGGACTCTAGAGGTACATGCATGGGATATTTTGAGGGAGGTCACCATTATCTTCAGTCCTTTGGCCACCTCATGCAAAGAGTTGACTCATTTGAAAAGACCCTGATGCTCGGAGGGATTGGGGGCATAAGGAGAAGGGGACGACAGAGGATGAGATGGCTGGATGAAATCACCGACTTGATGAACATGAGTTTGGGAAAATCTGGGAGTTGGTGATGGACAGGCAGGCCTGGCATGCTGCAATTCATGGGGTCACAAAGAGTTGGACATGACTGAGCAACTGAACTGAACTGTACTGAACAGTAATGTCACCCTGCACTTCCCGTGCATGAGTCTTAGTGAGTGGAACCCACGTTCCTTTCTCGGGAATGAATAAGATGCATTTTAGGGACTTTTCTTTGATTAGACTGCCCCCTTCCGTACAGTAGGCTGAAAGTGAAAGTGTTAGTTGCTCAGGCCTGTCCAACTCTTTAGGGTCCTATGGACTGTAGCCAACCAGGCTCCTCTGTCCATAGCATTCTTCAGGAATTATTGGAGTGCGTTACCGTTTCCTCTTCCAGAGGATCTTCCACACCCAAGGATAGAACTTGGGTCATCTGCATTGCAGGCGGACTCTTTACCATCTGAGCCATCGAGAAGCGCATATGCTGGAGGAGTCATAACTCTGCCCCGGGATGGTTTAGTCTGGTTTCTCCCTCTTTCCTGGACACCTGACGGCCTGACACCAAGTCTACATAAAGACTGTCTCTGATGAACACCTCTCCTATGAAAGGCACAGTTTCCTGGACACTTAACGTGGACATTTGTGTGTATTAAATGAGGTGACTTTTGCACAGACATGCATGGGCAGGACAGATGTTCAGTCAATTTATTTAAATGCTCAGCAATCGAATAACACCAAAGAGGACATGATTTAATGAGAAGGAGAGATGAGCTGGGAGAGGGATTGTGAGCGTGAAGAGAGCAGGATCATGTTAATCAGGAACCAGGAAAGTCGTCTTCGTGTCGTTGATCTTGATTCCACGGAGACGAGGACGTGTCTGGTCTCAGTGACTCTTTCTGTAGGTGAATAAGAGAGAACCAAAGGTTTAGTAGAGCTGCCTGTGTGCCAGCTCACAAGGGTGAGCCTCAGGCAGTAGGCTGTTCAGGGTACAGGGAGCTGGTAGCTGATCCAATAACCGATTCCAGGTGGACCTCAACACAGCACATTTCTGTGATGGCAGATTGTCCTCAGAATGTACATGTGGTTGGAGATTTCCCATTTTGGATTGATTCTTTGAGTAATGATTTCACAATGTATGTATAAGGTGGTGCTTCATCTAAAGATGATTTTCAGGCTCTATATTTGGAGCAGACAACCCTAACCCTGCAACTTTTGTCTTTGGGGTCCTCAAGAATTTGTTTTAATTTTTTAATTTTTAAATATTTTTTGATTTTAAAAGTTTTAAAATTTTAATTATTAATTTTTAATATTCTAGTATAGCTGATTATCAATGTTGCATTAATTTCAGGTGTACAACCAAGTGATTATACATGGAAAAGTTAGTATCTATTCTTTTTCAGATTCTTTTCCCATTTAGCTTTTATAGAGTATTGTGTATAGCCCACTGTGCTTTGCAGTTGGACCTTGTTCTTTTTCCGTCCTGTGTATAATAGTTTACATCTACTAACCCCAAACTTCTCAGACGATAGGGATCTGCCTGCAATTCAGGGGACCCAGGTTTGATCCCTGTGTTGGTAAGATCTTGTATAGAAGGGAATGGAACAATGCGAGGATTTTTGCCTGGAGAATACCTTGGACAGAGGAGCTTGGAGGGTTATGTTCCATGGGGTTGCAGAGAGCCCGATGTGACTGAGCAAGGAACCTTTCTTCCACTTTCCGTTTTCAACCGCAAACCTCCCAATCCTTCTCTTTTCAACCCCCTCCCACTTGGCAAACTCAAGTCTTTTCTCCACGTCTGAGTCTGTTTCTGTTTTGTAAATAAGGTCCCATGCAGAAGTGATAACAATGTGAAAATGAAAGTTACTCAGTCGTGTCCAACTTTTTGTGACCCCATGGACTAGAGCCCACCAGGTTCCTATGTCCATGGAGATGCTCCAGGAAAGAATACTGGAGAAGCTTTTCCCTTTTCCAAGGCATCTTCCCAACCCAGGAATCAAACCCAGGTCTTCCCAGCTGAGCCACAAGGGAAGCCCAAAGAATCCTGGAGTGGGTAGCCTTTCTCTTCTCTAGCATATCTTCCCGACCCAGGAATTGAACCGGGTCCTCCTGCATTGCAGGCGGGTTCTATACCAACTGAGTCATCAGGGAAGCCCTGCTTCTTTCACACCGATTCTCCCAGAGGAGGTATGTGTGGGGACAACCACAAGGTCAGGATGCATGGGAACACTGATAGTTTCCACCTACTCATGGGGATTCCTCTTCTCTCTGATGACTCTGGTCTGCAAGATTCCTGTAGGATGCGACTCTCTCACCACAACTGCTCAGAGTTAATCAACCAAACTGTTTGCAACTTAATATGGCTCAAGAGCAGCGAAATTATGGAGCAGAAAAAAGTCTTTCGTGACACATTTAAACTGTTGAGATAAACATTTCACATGCATGGAATAACGGTGTGACCTTCTTACTTCATCTGGAAGGGGCACCATTAATAACGGACTTTTTTTTTTTTTTGGACCATGTTTACTCACATAATATCAGAGTCACTGGTTTTCACTCCTCTGGACAGTCATCTGGGGAAAAACAAAATGGGAGAAATAAAAGAGCCACCAATTACTAACATTCCCAGCATCTCCAGTGTTTTGTTCTCTCTTCCTTTTTTTTTTAAATAATGGATCTTAAAAGAGATGACTTGTGGAAGAAGAAATTTTGAATAAGCTGATTTGTTTCCTGATATTTACACACCAGGTGAATGGTATGGTCAGGGAAAGAAGTATAATTCCATTACCATTATCGATGAAATTCTGGATATTTTCTTCTGGAATCCCTCTTTCTCTCACTGCATTTCTGAACTCCTCTTCGTGCTTTGGATCAACATTATTTCCTGCGCCTGTCAAATCGCCATGCAAAAAGCAGAATTGTGACCCCCGGGAACCCATGGATATTCCTAAATCTACAGAACCATGAATGGAACATGCCATTTAGATGTTCACTTGTATAATCTAAGACTTTCAAACGGTTGCCACAACACAGACATATGCTTTCTGTCTTTAGAATTGAGCCCAGTCCAACTTGGTGAGCAGGACACCATCCCCCTCAGCATCAGGAGCTGGATGACAAAGACTTGCCAGGATCTCCATGAATCTGGGCCTCAGTTCGTCCTAATATGGAACCTACTTGCTTCTCACACCCTCCTCGTATAGGTAACTGTCACTCATCTCTGTTTCTAGACCCAGCTTATTAGGAAACACGCTTCTCTCCTTCCACAGACACGTTCTCCACTTTGCACTTAATGCCAGAGGGCAATTTACTCTTTCATGAACATACCGTTCTACCCAATAACCCGACACCTGTTGTCCCCATGGCACACACACCTCTCAGGGCTTCTGTGTGAGGGAGTGATGTCAGTGTTCATAAGAACAATGCATTTGAAACATGGAAAAGGGCAAAGATTTATCCTGTAAGTATCTGTTTCAAGGCTTACAGTACCTCAGAAAATTGATATTGTATACAAACAGATACCTATAGAATCTGCACATATATGGAATCTAGAAAGATGGTACTGACAATGATCTTATTTACAGGGCATCAGTGGGAAAACTGTCATAGAGAAGAGACTTATGGGCATGGGGAGAGGGGAGGAGACGGTGAGACGTATGGAGAGAGTGACATGGAAACTTACATGACCATCTGTAAATTAGATGGAAAATGGGAAATTGCTGTATGTCTCAGGGAACTCAAACAGGGGCTCTGTATCAATCTAGAGGGGTGGGATGGGGAGGGAGATGGGAGGGAGGTTCAAAAGGGAGGGACATATGTGTACTTATGGGCTACCCTTGCAGCTCTGCTAGCAAAGATTACTCATGCAGGAGACCTGGGTTTGATCCTTGAGTTAGGGAGATACCCTGGAGAAGGGAAAGGCTACCCACTGCAGTATTCTGGCCTGAAGAATTCCATGGACTATACAGTCCATGGGGTCATAAACAATCAGACACAACTAAGCAACTTTCACACAAGCACATGTATGCTGCTGCTGCTGCTGCTGCTGTTAAGTCAGTTCATTCGTGTCCAACTCTGTGTGACCCCATAGATGACAGCCCACGAGGCTCTGCCGTCCCTGGGATTCTGCAGGTAAGAACACTGGAGCAGGTTGCCATTTCCTTCTCCAGTGCATGAAAGTGAAAAGGGTAAATGAAGTCACTGAGTTGTGTCCAACTCTCAGTGACCCCATGGACTGCAGCCCACCAGGCTCCTCTGTCCATTGGATTTTCCAGGCAAGAGAAGCACTTGTATATGTATGGCTGATTCATGTTGATCTTTGACAGAAAACAACACCATTCAATACAGCAGTTATCCTTCAATTAAAAAATAGATAAAAATTTAAAAATGAAAGAAAGTCAGTCTCATTATCGCCATGGCATGAAATTAGTTGAAATACTAAATATTTCAACATTTAATTGTCAACATTTAACATAAAATGTTAAAAAATGATTCGAGTAAAAACTTCATTTTTTAAAATTTCAACAGAAATACATCACCTTGAAATGTCTGATGATGTGATATTCTGCACCCTATGGCCTCCTGTTTCTTGGTAGATTACCTTCCAGGATCCTTAATTCTGTGAGCATAAAGATACAGGCCTTGCACCCTGAATACTGTCAGCACCTCCTCGTATTCTGAATGAGTCTTGACAGTAGACATGTAACATTGCCATGTCAGTGGGAATTTTAGGATGTCATACCTACCAAATAATCCCACCAGTCTGTCTCCTTGCCATCTGCATCCACGTTGAGATGACACATCTAAGAGATAGTCCTTTGTCCCCACTAATGAGTTTGAAATTCATTGTGACCCGCATCTGTGAGAGAGAGAAAAGATACAAACAGCCCCACCTTAACTAGTTGTCAGTTAGATTATTGTGGCATACGGTGGGTATGAAGAACAGTCCATTGTGTATTGACCCACTCACTCCCTGCGTGCACAGAATGCTACCGTAAACCACAGCAAGGAAAGGAGGTATGAGTTTTCCTCACCCCCACCTTTTCCTACCATTAACCAGTCACTCCTTGCTGTCTTAGTAAGATGCTTGCCACATTAGAACGTGTGTTCTAAGTGAACCCCACAGATTCTTTTTCTGCATTGTTTTTGACTTGCTGAGTCTTCCCTGCTGCCCGTGGGCTTTCTCCACGTGTGGTGACTGTGGAGTGCAGTCTGGTGTGGTGTGCGAGGCTTCTTAATGCAGTGCCTTCCCTTGTGGCCGAGCACAGCTCTGGGCTCCGGGGGCTTCAGTAGTTGCAGCGTGGGGGCTGTAGAGTGCAGGATCAGTAGTTGTGGTGCATGAGCTTAGATGACTCACGGCGTGTGGGATTTTCTCAGACTAGGGATCAAACCCATGTCTCCTGCCCTGGCAGGCAGAATTCTTATCCCCTGGACCACCGGGGAAGTTCCTGAGAGTGGTTTAAAACATCATGACCCTGTTATCAAACACAGGTTCTGAAATTCTTGGATGTCTGTTACCCCAGGCCACAAAACTGATATCTCTTGACCAACCTACCTTGTGTTCATCACCTTCTGTTTCTGAGTGCATGGGCCAGGCCCTGGAACCTTGTGAACACTTTAAGTATTATGTTTCCCGAGCCCCTCAGTCTGGGGTATGACACAGCTCACTGCCTTGTCTGTTGGTGTGAAGACAGCTTACTTGCTAGGGCGTGTAGGCAGTGACCACCTAGAGGTGACCTCCTTCCGCACCTGGACCGCTGCCCCTGCTCTCTGTCCTGCCTGTCCACTCTGCCCCATGTGTCTGGACAAGAAGCAGCTCTCACCTACTGTGTGTCACACCGCACTCTCTACGTCCCTTCTCATTCTCCTGGCCTCCATCTCACCTTCCTGCAACCTCTCAGCAACAGGGGATGTAAAAATGCCCATCTGTGTTCCTGAAACACCACTTGCTCCGTCTCTGAAACACTGAAAATTTTTAGTGCGCTTGGAAAAAAGAAAAAAAGCAGCTTCAGAGTCTCATAGCCCTGACAAGAATATGCAATTTTCCCAAGGGCAGGCCACGTCCACCATCCTTGCTCTCTTTGGGACAGCTTAGTTTATACTATGCATGTCCTCAGATTATCAGTGACCGCCTGTGGTTCACCATGGCTTCACAAGTGGGCATAGAAGTATCACTGAATTGACTGTGATGTTCATGAAGGGATGAGACAGTGAGAGTAACCTGTCATCTGGGTGTCAGCTCACCATCAAAGCCACTGGTGTACTCGGCCTGATGCCGGTACACCTCACAGTCCCCAAACAAAGCTGAAGGCTGCAATGGCTGGTCCCCAAGAGACCTTCCAAGACGCCTTGCCCTTCTGTTTATCTTGCTTGTTCAGTCACTGTGGAAAATTCAAGCTAAAACAGATTGCAAAAATGCAGAAGCGGAAAGACAGTGGAAGAATTCACAATTCGGCCAAGGGAAATCACAGAATGGGAGTAGGAAAATAATATCATAATTTAGAAAACATCCTGTGTTAGAAGTTATCAATGGAAAGTACGGGGAAATATTTCAGGCATGAATTTTACTAATGTGTGATCATCACATATGCGCTGTGCCACTACTTAGCTTGGGTAAGGGTTGTGTACACATATGATGTGTTTAAATTTCAATCAAGTATGTTCCCTTAGGCCATGAAAAAATAATAATGTTAT
Source organism: Capra hircus (assembly GCF_001704415.2). Lineage (NCBI taxonomy): Eukaryota > Metazoa > Chordata > Mammalia > Artiodactyla > Bovidae > Capra > Capra hircus. Next base: position 1,423 of record NW_017189644.1, on the reverse strand, counting down.
TTAGGGCCATTGTAAAGAGCTCAGAGATATGAACGTTAGCCAGCATCCCCATTGCTTTAACCAGAAGCTGTGTTTATGGTTGAACTCACGATGATTTCCTTGAGTTCAACTTCATCCATCTCAGCTTGGATGGCCAAAGACATCTTAAGATTGTTTTTTAAAAGTGAATAGCACTGATGTGCAAACTCAAGACAGACCCCTGAGACCTCAGTTCATAAGCCTGTTGTAAATAATCTGTCACAACACTACAAAATACAAATTCTACACTCATGCTTTGTCTCATTGTTCTTGTTGATATTTAATTGCTATGTCATAGCTGACTCTCTGTGACCCCAAGAACCATACGACACCAGGTTCCTCTGTCCTCCGTGATCTCTAGAGTTTGCTCAAATTCATGTCCATTGAGTCAATGATGCCATCAACCATCTCATCCTCTGGCGCCCATCGTCCTTTGAGCTTCGATTTTCCCCAGCATCAGGGTCGTTTCTAGTGAAGCAAATCATCGTGTCAGGTGGCCAACGTACTGAGACTTCAACATCAGTCCTTCAGTGAATATTCTTGCTTGATCTCCTTTGGGATTAATTTGTTTCCCCTCTTTGGAGTCCTAGAGACTCTCAAGTGTCTTCTGCAGCATCACCATTTGAAAGGATCAACTCAGTCTTCTTATGGTCCAACTCTCAGACATACAAAACTGCTGAGTAGAAGCACACTGTCGACTCTACGGACCTTTTGTTGGCAAAGTGATGTCTCTGCATTTTAATATGCTGTCTTTGTTGTCATAGCTTTCTTTCTAAGGAGCAAGCATCTTTTAATTACGTGGCTGCAGTCACAGTCCCCAGAGATTTGCAGCTCAAGAAGAGGAAATCTCTTGCTGCTGGCACTCTTTCCTTTCTGTTTGCCATAAAGTGAGGGGACCAGATGCCATGATCTTCGCGTTTTCCGATGTTGAGTTTCAGACCAGCATTTCCAGTCTCCTCTTTCACCGCATCAACAGACTCTTTCATTCTCTTCACTTTCTTCCATTAAAGCAGTGTCATCTGATATCTGAGGCTGTTGATATTTCTGGCCAGCCATCTTCATTCCAGCCTGGCATTTAGCATGATGTACTCTTGCCTGGAAAATCCCATGGATGGAGGAGCCTGGTGGGCTACAGTTCATGGGGTCACAAAGAATCGGACATGACTGAGCACTTCACTCACTCACTCACTTACTCACTCTGCATGTAAGTTATATAAGCAGCATGACAGGACATACTAACTTGTTGTAACTTTCTCCAATTTTGAACCAGCCTATTGTGGCAGTCTCACTATTACTGACTGATCAGCATACAGGTTTCCAGGAGACAGGTAATCTGGTATTCCATATCTTGAAGAATTTTTCACAGTTTGTTGTGATCCATAGTCAAAGGCTTTTTGCATAGTCA
>NW_017189643.1:0-44275 GCF_001704415.2 Capra hircus | reverse complement strand
TAGAAAAGGGCTACCCTGCACCCACTGTCCAATAATATTTGGAACTCTGAACATCATCAGTGGCCAGGCAAAAAATGTCAGATCAGGTTGAGAGTGATTAGAAAAAGTGAACTCCTCTAGCATGACAAGGATGGGTGTTGGGGTCTGGAGAGAGAAAGAAAAAGCTGTACAAAGCAGACTTGAGGAGACAGCTTTCAGTTTTTACCTTTTATTTGCACCCCTCAATTTCTTAGGTCTCCACATCATTATTGGAAAGACAAGTGGAGAATACACGGGTTAAAGCTGCTTTAAATTAAATCATTCTTTTTAATACCCTTTCTGCTTTGCCTTTCTGGCCTGGGAATGGACATATTGGGACCTATACCACCTTGGTGCCAAATTTACATTCTCAATCCCAGGAATATTTCCCAGGGGTGATAGTTGTCTGCTGACACCCTTCACATCTGTATCCACAGCCCCACCCTGAGCTGCAGATCTGTAGATCTAGCCACTTCTTTCCATGTGAGAGTCCTGAATTCCCTGTGTAATTTTGAACATGCCAGGCTCTCTGCCACCAGATCATTGAACATGGCTTTCCCTTTAACTCCACCCCCAAACACCATGGATTTATAAGAATATATAACAGAAGCAGCGTCTCCTTCAGGAAGACCTCCCTGACTCTCTTCCATCCTATGCTGGGTTACATGCCCATTTTCTGTCCTTCTATACTCCTTCAGCAAACTTCCCAGAGCATGTTTCTCTAGAAATAATGTCATCGGTGTACTTGTCCTTCACCCTCAGTAAACACTGAGACTTCGAGGGTCATGGCTAAGTCTTAACTTGTATCTTCAACATTTCTCAGGCTGTCTGACACTCCATTCTTACTAAATATTTGCCAAATGTATGAGTAAATCAATAAATGAATGAATAAGTAAGTGAATATTAATAGGAAAATAACACTTCAGTTCAGTTCAGTTCAGTCGCTCAGTTGTGTTCGACTCTTTGCGACCCCATGAAACGCAGCACGCCAGGCCTCCCTGTCCATCACCCACTCCCAGAGTTCACTCAGACTCATGTCCATCGAGTCAGTGATGCCATCCAGCCATCTCATCCTCTGTCGTCCCTTTCTCCTCCTGCCCCCAATCCCTCCCAGCATCAGAGTCTTTTCCAATGAGTCAACTCTTCGCATGAGGTGGCCAAAGTACTGGAGTTTCAGCTTTAGAATCATTCCTTCCAAAGAACACCCAGGACCGATCTCCTTTAGAAGGGACTGGTTGGATCTCCTTGCAGTCCAAAGGACTCAAGAGTCTTCTCCAACACCACAGTTCAAAAGTATCAGTTCTTTGGCGCTCAGCATTCTTCACAGTCCAACTTTCACATCCATACATGACCACTGGAAAAACCATAGCCTTGACTAGACAGGCCTTTGTTGGCAAAGTGAGTACCAATTATGTTACAGCAACTGCACAAGGTTTTATTAAATGGTACCTCATTAAGTAATTTAGGATTCTGACAAGTAAGTATTAGTACCCTTATGGATAAACAGGATGCTAACTTACCCACAGTCATATTAGTGCTAGCTGTTAAGTAAGGGTTCCACACACTTCCCTGGTGGCTCAGCAGTAAAGAATTCACCTGTCAATGAAGGAGAAATGGATTTAATCCATGGATCCACAAGATCCCCTGGAGAAGGGAATGGCAACACACTCCAGTATTCTTGCCTGGGAAATCCCATGGACAGAGAAGCCTGGCAGGCTAAGTCCATAGGGTTGCAAAGAGTTGAACACAATTGAGAGACTAAACAACAAGTAAGGGTTCAAATGCAAACCTCTATTTCTACAGTCCTCATCTTCTCACATTGTGCTTCAGTGGAAAGAAGGGTGGGGAGTATATGTCCTTGCATACCTTTTTATTATAGGTAATGTACGAGTTGAGGGGATAAATAGATAGAGGAAAGCAGAGGATGCAAGGAGCCTTGGGATGCATGTGGCAGACCCTGCCTGGGCAGAAGTAAACAAGCAGCAGTGGTGAGTGCAGGACTCAGAGCCTGGAGGAAGACTGCACGGTGGGAGAGAGCTGCTCTCCCAGGACAGCCAGTAGTAAAAGACAACACTGAGAGGCAATTCCACAGAGCAATAGAAAACCTGCCCACTGGAGAGGGGATTTTACTGCCTTGAGTTACTCTAGAGCAAGCCACAGATTTTCCCAGGAAAAACTACTTCATGTGATTCCCTCCCCAGATAGGATCCGGATTCCGAGAAACTCAGTCCTTTCAAGGAAGGAGAATAACAAATCTGGACTCTGATCTCTCTTTGCCCTCCTCCCTTCTTACGTGCAATTCCCTCCCAGCCTAAGTCCGGGGGAAGGGCTGTCCCAAACACCCCGGTGTCCCTTGCTGTCTATAAGGTTCTTCTTAGGAACTGACTCCTCCTTGCTTCTCACCACAGTGTCCATCTGAATTCTTTTATTTTTCCTCTGTCACAATACACTTTTTGAGAGCAAAAAGGTCTCTTTTCCTTTGCCCCTCTAACAAATTCAGAAAACTAGCCAAGTTCAAAGATCATGCTGTGGAAACTTTTGCAGGTTTTAAAACAAATGTCTTGGATATCCACAGCCTCCCAGCTTGGCCCTAGCTGACCAGGTGGTCTAAGGCACATCACTGACCCTACTGGGACTCCCTGGAGCAGAAGCCTCTTTCCCATCTCTTTCAAAATGCTCATGAAACAGTTTGTAGAACTGCCTTGAGATCAGGAATATTGCTTCAGAAATTCCAATCAGAAGGCTTCTCTGGTGGCTCAGTGATGAAGAATCTGCCTGCCATGCTGGAGACACAGGTTTGATCCCTGGTCCGAGAAGATCCCACATGCCACGGGGCAGCTAAGCCCGTGCACCGCAACTATTGAACCTGGCCCTAGAGCCCGGGAGCCACAGCTACTGGGCCTATATGCCAACTACCAAAGCCTGCTGGCCCTATAGCCAATGTTCTGCAACAAGAGAAGCCACTGCAATGAGAAGCCCGTGTACTGCAACTAGAGAGAAGTCCCCACTCACAGAAACTAGAGAGAAGTCCATGCAGCAAGGAAGACTCAGGTCAGTTCAGTTCAGTTCAGTCAATCAGTCGTGTCCGACTCTTTGCAACCCCATGAACTGCAGCACGCCAGGCCTCCCTGGTCATCACCAGCTCCCGGAGTTCATTCAGACTCACGTCCATTCAGTCGGTGATGCCATCCAGCCATCTCATCCTCAGTCGTCCCCTTCTCCTCCTGCTTCCAATCCCTCCCAGGATCAGGGTCTTTTCCAATGAGTCAACTCTTCACATGAGGTGGCCAAAGTACTGGAGTTTCAGCTTTAGCATCAGTTCTTCCAAAGAACACCCCGGGCTGATCTCTTTCAGAATGGACGGGTTGGCTCTCCTTGCAGTCCAGGGGACTCTCAAGAGTCTTCTCCAACACCACAGTTCAAAAACATCAATTCTTCAGTGCTCAGCTTTCTTCATAGTCCAACTCTCACATCCATACATGACCACTGGAAAAGCCATAGCCTTGACTAGACACACCTTTGTTGGCAAAGTAATGTCTCTGCTTTTTAATAAGATTCAGATAGCCATAAATAAATAAAAAGAAATGCCAACCAAACTCAATCAAAATGCAGCTGTGAATTCTTATTTAATAATGGCTGTAGGCAAAGTCTGTCTAATCTCAAGGAATGACCATTTGGAAAACATTTGTCAAAATAAAAAATGGACATGCCAAACTAAAACAACCCAAATCCCTTCCAGTAATAGGGACATAGATAACTAAACTGTAGAACAGCATCAGCAATAAACATGGTTGAATTATACCTGCAAGCAACGATACGGATGGACATGCCACATACTGGCAGAGTGAAAGAAGACAAGGCCAAGAGACTGCAGAGAGTATGCTGCTCTTCATAACTCTTCAAACCAAGCAGACCTACCCAGAGAGACAGAAAAAGAGACGAGCTACCTTGAAATTCAAAGTTTATTTGTTTTTTAAATAAATGAAGTCCAATCTAAATGCTGACAGGTGTCACTTGAGGATTTTCAAGAGTGAATAAGACGTTTGAGAACCCCCTGATAGCTCATCCTCTCACATGCTGTGCTGTGCTCAGTCATGTCTGACTCTTGGTGACCCCATAGACAGTAGCCTGCCAGGCTCCTCTGTCCATGGGGATTCTGCAGGCCAGAATACTGGAGTGGGTTGCCATGTCCTTCTCCAGGGGATCTTCCCAACCCAGGGATCCAACCCAGGTCTCCTGCATTGCAGAAGGATTCTTTACCAGCTAAGCTACCAGGGAAGTCCCATCCTGTCATGTTTACTGTTTAACTTTGGGAGCTTAATGTTTGCTAAAGCAATGTATTGAATGTAACTAATGTATGTTGCCTTATTAATTAATTAAGAGAAAACACATATTCAGTCAATTAAAGATAAAATAATGTTATAACCTAAAACATAAATGTTCTAAAGGAAAATAAATACAAACAAATCAACAATTAGTGTTTAAAACCATATAGTGTGTCATCAAGCTGTCCTAAAAATGTAAAAACCATAAGTGTTGATTATGACACAATTACGCTTTAGAGTTTATATATGTTACATAATTCTTTTGCAGTACCAAAGATATGACTAATTTTTTTTTCATCTATCTATCCTAAACGCAGCAATTTCACTTTAGGAATTTATTCTATCAGTATACTCATATATATATGAACTAAGATGTGTATCAATACAAGCATATTCATGTGGTATTACTTGTCATCCAAAAAATGGAAACAACATTTATCAACAAGGGATTAAATAAATGAAAGTGTATACAGAGGAATTAACTGAAAGAATCAAGTTACAAAATGTATAATTTTCTGGTTTTAAAAAAGAAAAATATATACACACATATGCTGAAATATGCATGCATGCAATTTCTCTGAGAGGAAACAAACTGTATTGCCTAAGGAACTGGAATGGGAGGGAGATTTACTTATTATGTGCCTTGTCCTGTTACTGTTTTTAGTTTTGCTGCTTCGGCTACTGCTGCTAAGTCACGTCAGTCATGTCCAACTCTGTGCGACCCCATAGACGGCAGACCACCAGGCTCTCCTGTCCCTGGCATTCTCCAGGCAAGAATGCTGGAGTGGATTGCCATTTCCTTCTCCAATGCATGAAAGTGAAAAGTGAAAGTGAAGTCGCTCAGTCATGTCTGACTCTTAGCAACCCCGTGGACTGCAGCCTACCAGGCTCCTCCGTCTATGGGATTTTCCGGTCAAGAGTACTGAAGTGGGTCGTCGCCAGGGCCTTATCCGGTTTTTAGTGTTGCAGGGTCGACTAAAAAAATATATATTCACCACCTAAAAGTTAAGGGTTGTGTTTTCTTCAGGGGACATGCCACCAACTTTAAGCACCAGAGCAACATCTCAAGTAACCCTGAGAAAACTGCTTCAAGAAGGTGAAGTGGAAGCTAGGATATATAGGAGTTTTGCAACAAAGGGCAGGTACTGGAAATAAAAGATTACTGTTAAAAAAGAAAACTAGGTATCTTAAGGAATTTACTGCTTTTCTACCTGTGGGAAGATGTTAAGAGTCTGGGCTCATTGAAATCCTTCCTTTGATATGCATCTCAGCTCTCTGGGGCTAGTATCCTGTGTTTTCTCATCCTGAGTTCCCTCAGGGCTCACTGTAGGGAGCTGCTGCAGTCTCTTGGCTTCTAGACAGCAGGTACTCTTTGTTTCCTTCCTGAGTTCCCTCAGGGTTCACCAGCTCACCTGTGCTGCAATCGCTGATGACTGTGAGTTTTCTGATCCAGCCAGCAATATTTCATTTCTCGGCCCCCTGTGTATATATTACCTATTCAATAGCAAAAGAGAGGAGGAAACAGAGAAAGGGGTGAGGGAAGGGGTATGTATCTTTTTGATGCTGTCCCTGGCTCAAGATAGAACTGGCTACAAGCTATGCACCATGCACCGATGGGAACCGGTTTCTGTGCTCAATCACTAGCTGCTAAGCACACAGCCATGAAAAGCTAGCACTATAGTAGGTCATCTCACATGCTAGTAAAGTAATGCTCAAAATTCTCCAAGCCAGGCTTCAGCAATACGTGAACCGTGAACTTCCAGATGTTCAAGCTGGTTTTAGAAAAGGCAAAGGAACCAGAGATCAAATTGCCAACATCCGCTGGATCATGGAAAAAGCAAGAGACTTCCAGGAAAACATCTATTTCTGCTTTATTGACTATGCCAAAGCCTTTGACTGTGTGGATCACAAGAAACTGGAAAATTCTGAAAGATATGGGAATTCCAGACCGCATAACGGGCCTCTAAAGAAATCTGTATGCAGGTCAGGAAGCAACAGTTAGAACTGGACATGGAACAACAGACTGGTTCCAAATAGGAAAAGGAGTCCGTGAAGGCTGTATATTCTCACCCTGTTTATTTAACTTATATGCAGAGTACATCGTGCGAAAAGCTGGGCTGGATGAAGCACAAGCTGGAATCAATATTACTGGGAGAAATATCAAGAACCTCAGATATGCACCACCCTTATGGCAAAAAGTGAAGAACTAAAGAGCCTCTTGGTGAAAGTGAAAGACGAGAGTGAAAAAGTTGGCTTAAAGCTCAACATTCAGAAAATGAAGATGATGGCATCCAGTCCCATCACTTCATGGCAAATAGATGGGGAAACAGTGGAAACAGCAGCTGACTTTATTTTGGGGGGGCTCCCAAATCACTGCAGATAGTGATTGAAGGCATGAAATTAAAAGACGCTTACCCCCTGGAAGGAAAGTTATGACCAACCTAGACAGCATATTAAAAAGCAGAGACATTACTTTGCCAGCAAAGGTCCAACTAGTCAAGGCTGTTTTTTCCAGTAGCCATGTATGGATGTGAGAGTTGGATTATAAAGAAAGCTGAGTGCTGAAAAATGGATGCTTTTGAACTGTGGGACTGGAAAAGACTCTTAAGAGTCCCTTGGACTGCAAGGAGATCCAACCAGTCCATCCATAGGAGATCGGTCCTGAGTGTTCATTGGAAGCACTGATGTTGAAATTGAAACTCCAATACTTTGACCACCTCATGCGAAGAGCTGATTCATTTGAAAAGACCCTGATGCTGGGAAAGATTGAGGGGAGGAGGAGAAGGGGATGACAGAGGATGAGATGGTTGGATGGCATCACTGACTCAATGGACATGAGCTTGAGTAAGCTCTAGGAGTTGGTGATGGACAGGGAGGCCTGGCGTGCTGCAGTCCATGGGGTCTCAAAGATTGGGACACGACTGAGGGACTGAACTGAACTGATGATAGTAGGTTAATTGTTATGATCCTGTGCCTTCCCTACTCCCAAACATGCAACATCCAATAATACTTTACATAATCCAAAACTTGGAAAGATCAATAATATAATCTATAATATTATCTGAAGTGAAAGGAATTTAACTAAAGTCAGAGGTCAGATCTAATCTTTGCTTAGATTTTTGGTCAAATCTAACCAAATAAACCCAATATATATAATATATACATTATATATATACAACTCAAGAACTATCACTGAGCCACTATCTTAGTCTGATGGCAGCTGGTGAAAAATGACTAAATGGACAAAATACCTGGATGGTCAATGCACTAGGAGGTGTCGGGTGGTGTGTGGGCCAGTGGCCCTCATCCACTTTGCAGCTATTAGGCCTTCCTAGAATAAATTCAGGCTCTGCTTCCTACTTTTATGCAAATTATTTCACCATCCTCAAGCTTAGTACTGTCTTCTGTCAGCTGGGGATTTCACTTAGGATTAAGCTCTGTTACCATTAACAGATACCTAGAAATATTTGGCTTCATAAAGATAGTAGTGGCTTCAAAATTCAGAAGTAGAAGATTCAGAGCCAATGTGATCGTTCTGTTCAAAAAACAGCAACTCAGGACCACTTTCCTTTTAGCTCTGCTTTTTTTAGGACATGGTCCACATTGTTGTGGTCCAAAATGGTATCTAGTGCTCCAGCCATTCCATCGTTATTCCAGGAAGAGAGAGCTTCAGTGGTATTTTTTTAAAGGCTCCATGAAATGGCCAGAAGAGATTTCTCCTACATCCTATTGCCTAACATCTTACAACCACATGAAATTGAAAGGGAGCCTGTGAAATAGTCTGTACTCTAAGTAGGCATGTTGTTGTTCCCCTTGTTGTGGTTGTTTGGTTGCTAAGTCGTGTCCAACTCTTTTGTGACCCCATGTCCTGTGGCCCACCAGGCTCCTCTGTGCATGGAATTTTCAAGGCAAGAATACTGGAGTAGTTTGCCATTTCCTTCTCCAGGGGATTTTCCCAACCCAGAGATTGAACCCATCTCCTGCAGCTCTCGCACTGACAGGCAGACTCTTTACCACTGAGGGAAGCCCATGACCCTCAGGAGGTGGTAGTAAAAAGAAAACAATACCCTTGTACTCCCCTGTGACCCAGGGGAGCAGAGGGAGACCTTTCTATTTACCAAAGGGAGCATTGTTTCTGGCACATTGTCTCTAGATCCTCCTGTCTTTTCTTAACCAAGATTAGTAGCAGTCGCTAACTAGTTGTGAATTGCTTGGCAGAATTGAGGAGCTGTTTCTCTCCACGGGATAAGAGTCCTGGGATCACTCCCTCCATCACCTCATCACTCTTCCCTTTCTACCTCCAGTACCACTAAAAGAGAAGTTAACTTCCTGGATTGAGGAGGAGAACTTGTTATCAAAAAGCTCCACGGTAAAAGGCTGCCTCTGGCCTCACATGTTCAGCAAAGTGATGGTGGGATGTGGTTATTACATGACCTCTTCAGCCACCACCCTGGCTTCAAATCTCAGCGGTGGTGCTTGCTAGCTACACTTTCAGAGCAAGGGATTTATCCTCTGTTTGTTTTCATTTCTTTGTCCAAAAAAGAAGATAATAATTGTGCCCATCTCTTGAAGTTGTCATAAAGAGCAATCTATTGTGATGTGCTTTGCAAAGTGACTGGGGAAGGAAGCCATAGCAATCATTACCCTTACCTGAAATCTGAGCTTTAATCAATTTCAAGGATACAGTATTTCTCATAATTTGCTTTTAGTTTTCAGTATGAGGATCAAGTGAAGGCTTGAACCAGTCCAAAAGCTCCATATCATGGGGATGCTCTGGTAACAAGGCAATGAGGAGACTGACTTGATTGTGGGTAAGTCACATATTTATTCTTCTCCTATAGCCCTGCCATTACTATATATCATCATTAATATTATGAATGAAACAGGATCTAGCAATCTGGCCCTGGTGCTTACTAGCTGCATAATCTTGGGTGACTTACTCATCCTTTCTGAGACTGTTTCTTCTATAAATGAGGGATAGTATCAACAAGTTTTTCCATGGTTTCTGTGAAATACAGATATTTAGAAAATTTTTTTAACATAGTGCCTGGTGCTTAGGAAACACTCAAGAGATGGTAACTATGAAAATAATATGAAATTATCATTACTGGATGCGGAATTTGCATCTCATGACCTTGTAGCTCTTAGGAATGGCTGACTCTTTGGTGACCGATAAAAGATTAAACATACAATATTGAAATCAATGGGAACTAGGAAGTAGTGTTTGCCTTTCTTGGTGTAAGAGAAAAGAAGAACCTAGGGAAAGAGGGTGAGGAAAAGACCTGTTATGAAAGACAGACAAAAAGGAGGAACGGAGAGTCAAAGGAAAATAGAACCTGAAGATATCCAGAAATAACATACAGAGTAAGGCAACACATTGCCAAGAAAATAAGAATATAGGAAATTCTACATCTGATGCATAAATAAAACTTGGTGGGTAATTGCTGAGATACAAGCAATAGGACATCTATCAAGTTCAAAAGAAATTTAAAATAAGCAGAATACCGATTCCTTCCTAAAGGTCAAAGAGAAGATGTCTCTTTGTGATCAGATGTGATCAGAGAGGTACCCAGAGCTATGGGTAACATTTGTTCTGCTCTTAAAAGGGAGTCGGGGGCAGGTATGCCATGTGTTTATTTTATTATCTTGTAAAGCCTATAGACATATTTTATACACTCTTTATTACTCAAATTGTTGGAAATTCCCTGGTGGTCCAGCCGTTAGGACTCCACATTTTCACTGCATGGATTCAATGCCTGGTCAAGGAACTAATATTCCATAAGCTGCAAAAAAAAAGTTATTAAAGGGAACAAATCTTATCCTCAAAGGGAAAGTAACGATGGAAGAACTGGAGAAGAAGACAGAAAGGAGTCCTAACAAAAAGGTGATGAAATGTAGCTTCTAACATAAAATGGCAACTTTGTGATGAAGAGATGCTTTGTTGTTGTTGTTTAGTAGCAAAGCCGTGTTGACTCTTTTGTGACCCCATGGACTGTAGCCTGCCAGGCTCCTCTGGAGTCTTCCAGGCAAGAATACTAGAGTGGGCTGCCATTTCCTCCTCCAGGGGATCTTCCCTCCCCAGGGATCAAGCACACATCTCCTGCATCCCCTGCACTGGCAGACAGATTCTTTACCACTGAGCCAACATGGAAGCCTCTCCCATTCCAAAAGCTTCTGGGACAGTTTCTGCCATTAAAGCTACCCATATACTTGCCACCACATCCCCTGAATGGCTTCCTACGATTGTCTCTTCTCAGAAGACCCCCAGTTCTTCCCCTTGACTGCCAGAGTGGTTCCACATCTCGCAACCATCTGTGGGCTCAGTTCAGTCCAGTCACTCAGTCATGTCCAGCTCTTTGTGACCCCATGGACTGCAGCATGCCAGGCTTCCCTGTCCATCACCAAAACTCCCGGAGCTTACTCACACTCAGGTCCATCCAGTCGGTGATACCATCCAACCATCTCATCCTCTGTCGACCCCTTCTCCTCCTGCCTTCAATCTTTCCCAGCATCAGAGTCTTTTCCAATGAGTCAGTTCTTCGTATCAGGTGGCCAAAGTATTGGAGTTTCAGCTTCAGCATCAGTCCTTCCAATCAATATTCAGGACTGATTTCCTTTAGGATTGTTTGTGAGCTCACCTGTGACCCAAACTGCCTTTCACAGCAAAGATCCGGGTCACCTTCTCCAGGATGTTTTCTTGACTTACTTGCCCAGAATCCTCCTTACTGTGCAGACTTCCTTCTCTCACACACCCATCATCTTTGCTTTATTGGCCTTCAATTTCTTGGCGATCTCAACATTTCCTATCCCTTTCCTCCCTTTTGAACTACTGTATGAGGCCAGCTGTACACCAGCCTCTGCTTCTTCTGGTGAGACTTGAACCCATCACATTATACTTGAAGACTTGTTCATTTCAGTAGCTAAGGAAATGCTGCTATAGGACCAAGGTCACACATAAGTGATAGGCACTGGATCTTTTATGGGGAAATTTGCTATAAATAACATTATTAGCAAAATTATGAGTATGAGCCACAGTCAATGTTTTGCCAACGGTGGATTTTCTATATTGAGTAGCTGTACTATGTTTACATAAAAGAATTTCCTTTTGATTAGAAACTGCTGCTGCTAAGTCACTTCAGTCGTGTGCGACTATGTGTGAACCCATAGACGGCAACCCACCAGGCTCCCCCCGTCCCTGGGATTCTCCAGGCTAGAACACTGGAGTGGGTTGCCATTTCCTTTTCCAATGCATGAAAGTGAAAAGTGAAAGTGAAGTCACTCAGTCTTGTCCGACTCTTAGCGAACCCATGGACTGTAGCCTACCAGGCTCCTCTGTCCATGGGATATTCCAGGCAAGAGTACCGGAGTGGGGTGCCATTGCCTACATGCTAACATATGAAGGTGTGAAGAAGCATTATGTACGCAACCTACTCGCCAATAGCTCTGAATAAATATAACTGTGTATATAAAGAAAAGATAGAACGATTTAAAAGTGGCAAATACTAACAATTCATTGATCAAGAATAAATAAGAATTTTTAGACTTGGAAATTTTCTGCAAGTTTCAGAGTTGGATATAGAAAGTTTTAAAATCTCAAATATTGAGTAGAATTAAGAAAGCATTCAACAAATTCTATGTTCTACTTAAATATCTCAATATCAACTCAGCATATTTTGCTTTTGATGTAATCTTATCTGAAAGGGAAAGCATTTTTTTAAATTACATCATCTTCATTATTTCAAGGTCCAATTAGTATAGATGTTTCTACTTCCAAAGCAAGACAACTGGCTCTTGTTTGGTCTTATTTTGTGACATGCATGTAATGCATGCATGTAATACTAAGTTGAATTTAGGGCTTTATTAAAAAAAAATTTATTTACTTATTTGGATGCATGAGGTCTTTTGCGGCACATGGGATCTTTAGCTGTGACATGTGGGATCTAATTCCCTGACCAGGGATCAAACCTGGGCCTCCTGCATTAGGAGCTCGAAATCTTAGCCACTGACCACCAGGGAAGTCCTCAGGTTTTTTATTTATAGAAAACACTCTTGTACTTAGTTTAATAAATCACCATTTGTTAAAATACTAATTTGTCTGTGCCAGATCTGATATGTAAATGGGATCTGGTTCCCTGATCAGAGGAAGCTCAGAGTCTTAGCCACTGGACCACCAGGGAAGTCCCAATCACAAGTTTTTCATGGGACAAGATAACCCAGTCAATATCTCTGTGGTGGGGTCACTTCATACAGAGAAGAAATGTCCTCAATTCATACATTCTGCCTCTGGTGGCTCCCCTACAAATGAAAGTAAGGTGGATAAAACATGAGTGATCCAGAAAATGTATGATCCAAAATAGGAAGTACTGCATAGATACTCTCAGGAAGGAAACTCAGTAAAAATGAATCCTTTGGTAATGATTTCTGACATAAGAGAATACTGAAAACTACCTCAATCCTCAGAACAAAATAGGCATTTAATAAATGATTGTTGAATTAAGGAAAACTAATTAATTAGTCCATGTTTCACATCAGTTTCTTTTGCCTTCACTCAGTAAGTCTGAGATACCAGTGTGAGTCTCCATCTGTCTTCTGCACATTCACGGCTTCCTCACTCTCACTGGACCTCATTTGATCAGCAGGAGCAGGGGAAGAGAAGGCACTGCTGGATGCTGATGTGCTGGGAAACAGGCTGAGTGAGTGACGACAGAAGAGAACTGCCCACCTGGTGTGACCTGACAAGCACCCAGGCTGAGTTCTTATAAGACAGGTGGGAACACACAGCTCAGACAGCCCTCATCCCTCTAGGTCTGGACAGGAACAGGCCATGGTCAACCACAGCTCCCCGGTGGACTTCTTCCTTCTGGGCTTCTCTGAACACCCAGGGCTTGAAAGAAACCTCTTCGTGGTTGTCTCGATCTCTTACCTCCTGACTCTGGTTGGCAACACACTCATCATCCTGCTGTCGGTGCTGGACCCCAGGCTCCACTCCCCGATGTACTTCTTCCTCTCCAACCTCTCCTTCCTGGACCTCTGCTTCACCACAAGCTGTGTCCCACAGATGCTGGTCCACCTCTGGGGCCCAAGGAAGACCATCAGCTTCCTTGGCTGCTCTGTCCAGCTCTTCATCTTCCTGTTTCTGGGGACCACGGAGTGTGTCCTCCTGACCGTGATGGCCTTTGACCGCTATGTGGCTGTCTGCCAGCCCCTCCATTATGCCACCATCATCCACCCCCGCCTGTGCCGGCAGCTGGCGGCCGTGGCCTGGGTAATGGGTCTGGTCCAATCAGTAGTCCAGACACCACCAACCCTCCACCTGCCCTTCTGCCCACATCGGCAAATAAATGACTTTGTGTGTGAAGTCCCTTCTCTGATTCAACTGTCCTGTGGAGACACCACCTACAATGAAATCCAGTTAGCTGTGTCCAGTGTCATCTTCCTGGTCATGCCGCTTACCCTCATCCTTATCTCTTACGGTGCCATTGCCCGGGCAGTGCTGAGGATTAACTCGGCCATAGCATGGAGGAAGGCTCTGGGGACGTGCTCCTCCCATCTCATTGTGGTCACCCTTTTCTACAGTTTAGTCATTGCAGTCTACCTCCAGCCCAAAAATCCCTACACCCAGAAGAGGGGCAAGTTCTTTGGTCTCTTCTATGCAGTAGGCACTCCTTTACTTAATCCCCTCGTATACACCCTGAGGAACAAGGAGGTAAAGAGGGCACTCAGGAGGTTGCTGGGGAAAGACAAGGACTCCCGGGAGAACTAAAGGTAAGCTGCTTGATGTGCTTTCATTGAGAGGATATTCTTTATTCTCTTTCAAGCAAGTTAGATCTCTCCAGTCTACAGGCTTCCCTATACCTATCCAAGCCACTACAGTGAGTCACAGTGTGTGTGTGTGTGTGTGTGTGTCTGTGTGTGTGTCTGTGTGTGTGTGTGTGTGTGTGTTACAGGAGACATGTATGTTGGAAAAAGGGAAACAGAGTTAAAAAAAAAAAAGAGCAGAGAGAACTTCAGGGAGCTTTGGTATGAGTGAAAACAAGGGGAGGTTTGGGGTCTACATGTAGGCGGGAGTAAGCATCATGATGCTTAGGCCTTCCCTGATGGCAGGCCTTCCCTGGGACACCCCCCACCATGCACTTTTCCGGTACTTTCCAGAAGGAAGAGAACAGCCCCTGAATGCAGGGGACAGGGCCTGGAAGAAGCATGCAGCCTGGAGGACAGGTAGACAAGAGCTGTTCTCCCAGGACTGTGTGTTCAGGGCCCCACCAGCCTGCACTCCAGATGACGCCCATCAGCTGATGCCACATGGCCTGCAGGCTTCTGCAGGGTTGCCAGAGTCTCAACAGTTGAGCAAAGCAAAGACTAAACCCCTGAGGTCTCCACTCCCAGGCAGAATATATTAATCATGTCTTTCATTTGTTATATCCTGATGCTTTGACAGAAAAACATCTATTTCTGCTTTATTGACTATGCCAAAGCCTTTGACTGTGTGAATCACAATAAACTGTGGAAAATTCTGAAAGAGATGGGAATACCAGACCACCTAACCTGCCTTTTGAGAAATCTGTATGCAGGTCAGCAATGGAAAGAAACTGGAAGATGGGAAGATCATGGGAGATTATGGTATCAAAAAGGGCCATTTACTCTTTCTGACATACCCCTGCATTGGTGGGGGACCATCCTGCAGATGGAGTGATAGGGGAAGACAAAGATTTGGGATGGACTGGGGAGGAAGACTGGAATATTTCTAACTGATTAATTCCTTCAATCTGTTGTTGCTGCTGCTGCTGCTGCTGCTAAGTCACTTCAGTCGTTTCTGACTCTGTGCGACCCCATAGAAGGCAGCCCACCAGGCTCCCCCATCCCTGGGATTCTCCAGGCAAGAACACTGGAGTGGGTTGCCATTTCCTTCTCCAATGCATGAAAGTGAAAAGTGAAAGTCAAGTCGCTCAGTCGTGTCCGACTTTTCGCGACCCCAGGGACTGCAGCCTACCAGGCTCTTCCGCCCATGGGATTTTCCAGGCAAGAGTACTGGAGTGGGGTCCTTCATTCTAGCATGATTGAATAATTGGCAAAATTGCATATATTTGATATGCTAGAATATATTAGTATTTGAAGACCTATTAGAGATGACATTCAAAGCCAGTTGCGTTTCATCCTGTCTTAGTTCTGTCTTATTCATAGAAAAACTCCTATTTCCTTTCCCAATCAACAAGATAGAACACTATATGTTGTGATCCATGTTCTTCTCATTACTGTGTTGCATCTATATTTAGCTCAGTGTTCCTTCTCTCATATGATTCAATAATCATTGAGTCAAACTGACACTCTGCCTGTAGACAAGAGTGAAATGACTTATTATGAAGTCATTTATTTACTGTGATGTAATGTTAATAAATAATTTAGGAAATTTAAACTACTTCCCCTCTCCTTATTTAAAGCTGTTTGTTATGAAGTGAAACTTGGCACCATGCCCCGTCTTACTCTCTGTTTCCCACACGCAATTAAACCACTCTTATTTCTGGGGATAATAGTGGTCATGGTAACATATTTGTGGATCTAAAGATTTTATGCCTCTAGTGGGGGCTCCTTGGGAATAGATATACTTTAGGTGGGAAAAAAGCTTTCAGAAAAGCGAGTGAGTGTTAGAGCAGTCTCTGGCCTGCCTGCCTGCCTGAGGCTGTCGGGACTTCTCTGGTGTGGATGTGGGGGTGGGGGGTGATTTCTGGATTGACCCAAACACTCTGCCCACAGTCTGGCTAGTGGAGCTTGTCCCTCTCCATGTCCTCTATCCCCTCCCTTCCTTTCTGCCTCCATCTCATTTCTCCCTCGTGATCACCTGTATGTTTCCTCACAGCCTGAAACATGCCACCCTCTTTCCCACTTGTCTCCTCTTTATAACTGTCTCAAGAACCACCTCTGGTAGAAGCATTTATGAACCTAACCCCACTCAGCACAAAGCACACTTATACATGTTGCTCATTACAATTATGAGTGAAGTGCTCTGGGGTGGGCACTATTTAACTTGGTAGAAGGGTGTTTGGTTGTACTGATGCCCTGCAATGAGAGACCAGAGCTGTTCTTTTTTCTGGATGGAATCTCCTACAGGGCTGAGTATGATTTGATTGTCACTTAGGGATATGTCTGATGGCAGACACCATGGGGTCTTCCATGGTCTCTTCCACTAGACTGGGATATTCACACATCTCTTACCAGCAAATGAGCTATTACCTGGGAGATATAGTACCCCCGAAGATGGGAAAGACCCTCCCAATATCACAGTTTGTTTCCATCAGATGAGGAGAAAGCTCAAGGGCCAATGCTTCCTCACTAAACTTGCACAGATAAAGGACATGGGGATTTTACCTACAGCACGTGAACCTTTCTTGATGGGAGGAGGGGACCTCCTCATTAACCATGGGCTCCTTAGGGACAAATCTTGCATTCATGTAGTGAAATGAGCAGCCTGAAGGCTAAAGTCTTTACACCGGACATTCCATTCTTGGGGCCCAGATAACATTCCCCTCCTTCCCTCCCTGACTGACTCACTGTGCTCTTGCCCTCTCCCCAAGTCCCTCAGGAACCTCCTCACTGCCTCCTTCACTTCCTTATTCCTGAGGGTGGGGAGGAGTGGGTTGAGGGGGGGTGCGTGACAGTGTAGAAAAGAGAAATGAACTTGCCTGCCACTGGTTGTAGCTGTGCGTGGGTTGCAGGTAGCTGTAGAGGAGGGATCCACAGAACAGTCAGATGGCTCTCAGAGGGGACACACAGGTGTCCACCGCTTTCCTGCGGCTGCCTCTGGACCTCATGCCACAACAGCATGGGCTGTACTGCCAGGTAGGCTAGGATCACGGCAGAGGGCACGAGCAGCCACATGATCCAGAGCCAACACTGCCCGGGGGACACACTCAGCCAAGCCCAGAGCCAGCGATGCGCAGAGCTGCCCCAGGCACCAGGCCAGCTCCAGCCTCAGCACCTGACCGCGCAGGATGGCCAGCAGGGGAGGCACCACGCTTGTGGTGAAGCCCACATCCACCAGGGCCAGGTGGCAGAGGAAGCAGTACATGGCCACGCACCGCCAGCAGCACCAGCACCAAGTTCCCCTTAGAGTCAGGAGGTAGCAGAGGAGGATGAAGGCAAAGAGGACAGGCTGCAGGGAGGGCCCATCGGAAGAGCCCAGCAGGAGGAAGAGCTCTGTGCTGTGGTTGCCCTAAAGGGCAAACTCGCAGAAGCTTTGGAAGGACGACACACACAGGGTGATGTATCCCTTGCAAGCAAAGGGATGGGAGTGCAGAGGGGAAATGGATGGCAGCACACACATGCATAGGTGTCCATGGGAGGTCATTTACAGATCTGAATCCTTAGTTTAGGAAACAGCCATGTATAAGGATACCCTGCTGCTGCTGCTAAGTTGCGCCAGTCGTGTCCGGCAATGGCACCCCACTCCAGTACTCTTGCCTGGAAAATCCCATGGACGGAGGAGCCTGGTGGGCTGCAGTCCATGGGGTCGCGAAGAGTCGGATACAACTGACCGACTTCACTTTCACTTTTCATTTTCATGCATTAGAGAAGGAAATGGCAACCCACTTCCAGTGTTCCTGCCTGGAGAATCCCAGGGATGGGGGAGCCTGGTGGGCTACCGTCTATGGGGTCATTGATGTATTTACCAGAAAATTCTGTAAGGAAAATAGAATCTCCCTCCTAAAGATAAACATACTGGGCTCTATAAGATAAAGCGTCCAAAGTTCATAGTCACTGAGTGGTGCTTTGGAGATGTACTCAGACCTGTTTGATTTCCAAACCAGTACACTTTCGCTGCTTCCCTGTGTCTGGTGTATTCCTAGGGGCTAAGGTAGAGAGTAGAAACCTAAACTTCCTCTCACACGGTAGCCCTTCAGATATTTGAAGACAGATTTCTTTTTTGAGCCCCCCAACCCCCTTCTTTGGAAGCATGTAAAAAAGTGCCTTAACATAGATTAAATGCTCCAGGTTAGTATAACCAACACGGGGTAGATCAGAACTGTCACTTTTTGATTCAGGTGCTTTACTTCCATGAATACAGCCAATATACTGGTGAATGCTGAATTTTAATCTGTGGTGACTCTCTCTTCCAGGTTATGGCCAATGTCCCTGCCACTCCTCGTTACCATCTAGTGTGACAATCATGAGCAACACATATGGGCACGTTTGTAACAGGAAAAAAACATCAGTCAGGAGACCTGGATTTCACCTAACAGAACCACCTTGGTCCAGTGATTTGATGATTTTATAGTCATACTGGAAATGAATAAATGCAAGAGATGACATTCAGGCTTATAGACCCATGGTTCTAGACACGTAGAGTTATAAAAAGTGAAATCACCTAATTCTGTGATTACATAGACACACACTAGTTCAGACAGACAAACTTTAAATCTCTCCGCGCCCATCCCCAATCCCTGTCCTGCTGCAGAACTTTCTCTTTCCAGATCACCCTCAACCTGACCTGAGCTTTTCTGCCTGGACACTGGTGAGGATTCAGAATTCCTCAATCCTATTGGACAGTGAACTCGGGGAGGGTGCTGCTGTGCTTCAGCCCAAGGTCATAATCTTGTCTTCTAAACTCAGGGGCAATAGGAACCTGGAGAACTATCTGAAGGGAGAAAAGGCAGGTCAAGGTTTCCACTCGATTCCATCAGACATTCTTCCCCCTTCATAATTATTCTGTGTCTTTCAGAATATATGTCTTTCCCATACACACACGAAATACGCTCAAATAAGTATTAGGTTTTCCAACTTGATTCTCTCTCTAGTGAGAACTTAAAAGAGGAGAACATGATTTATGTTAAGTTTTTTAAGGTATTGGAGTGAGTTCTCAGTTCCCATTACTTTGTTGTTGTGGTTGTTTTGCAGTGGTTTTTCCCATACATTGCCATGAATCAGCCATGGGTGTACATGTGTTCCCCATCTTCCCTTCATCTTCCCTCCCCATCCCATCCCTCTGGGTCATCCCAGTGCACCAGCCCTGAGCACTCTGTCTCATGCATCGAACCTGGTATGGCAATCTCTTTCACATCTGATAATATACATGTTTCAATGCTATTTTGTCAAATCATCCCACCCTCACCTTCTCCCGCTGAGTCCAAACGACTGTTCTTTACATCTGTGTCTCTTTGCTGTCTCACATATAGGGTTATCATTACCGTCTTTCTAAATCGCATATATATACGTTAGTATACTGTACTGGTGTTTTTTTCTGACTTACTTCACTCTCTATAATAGGCTCCAGTTTCAACCACCTCATTAGAACTGATTCAAATGTATTCTTTTTAATGGATGAGTAATATTCCATTGTGTATATGTACCACTGCTTTCTTATCCATTTGTCTGCTGATGGACATCCAGGTGGCTTCCATGTCCTGGCTATTATAAACAGTGCTGCGATGAACATTGGGGTACATGAGTCTCTTTCAATTCTGCTTTCCTCAGTGTGCATACCCAACAGTGGGATTGCTGGGTCATAAGGCAGTTCTATTTCCAGTTTTTAAGGAATCTCCACACTGTTCTCCATAGAGGCTGTACTAGTTTGCATTCCCACCAACAGTGTAAGAGGGTTACCTTTTCTCCACACCTTCTCCAGCATTTATTGTTTGTAGACTTTTGGATAGCAGCCATTCTGGCTGGTGTGAGATGGTACCTCATTGTGGTTTTGATTTGCACTTCTCTGATTAAGAGTGATGTTGAGCATCTTTTCATGTGTTTGTTAGCCATCTGTATGTCTTCTTTGGAGAAATACCTGTTTTGCTCTTTGACCCATTATTTGATTGGGTCATTTATTTTTCTGGAATTGAGCTACAGGAATTGCTTGTATATTTTTGAGATGAATTCTTTGTCAGTTGCTTCTTTTGCTATTATTTTCTCCCACTCTGAAGGCTGTCTTTTCACCTTGCTTATGGTTTCCTTCGTTGTGCAAAAACTTTTAAGTTTAATTAGGTCCCATGAGTTTATTTTTTATTTTATTTCCATTACTCTGGGAGGTGAGTTATAGAAGATCCTGCTGTGATCTATGTTGGAGAGTGTTTTGCCTATGTTTTCCTCTAGGAGTTTTATAGTTTCTGGTCTTACATTTAGATCTTTAATCCATTTTGAGTTTTTTTTTGTGTGTATGGTGTTAGAAAGTGTTCTAGTTTCATTCCTTTACAAGTGGTTGACCAGTTTTCCCAACACCACTTGTTAAAGAGATTGTCTTTTCTCCACTGTATGTTCTTGCCTCATTTGGCAAAGATAAGGTGTCCATAGGTGTGTAGATTTATCTCTGGGCTTTCTATTTTGTTCCATTGATCTTTGTTTCTGTCTTTGTGCCAGTACCATACTGTCTTGATGACTGTAGCTTTGTAGTATAGCCTGAAGTCAGGCAAGTTGATTCCTCCAGCTCCATTCTTCTTTCTCAAGATTGCTTTGGTTATTCGAGGTGTTTGGTATTTCCATACAAATGGTGAAATTATTTGCTCTGGTTCTCTGAAAAATACCATTGGTAGCTTGATAGGGATTGCTTTGAATCTAAGGATTGCTGTGGGTAGTATACTCATTTTCACTATATTGATTCTTCCAATCCATGAACTGGTATATTTCTCCATCTATTTGTGTCCTCTTTGATTTCTTTCATCAATGTTTTATAGTTTTCTATATATAGGTCTTTTGTTTCTTTAGGTAGATATATTCGTATGTATTTTATTCTTTTCAATGCCATGGTGAATGGAATTGTTTCCTTAATTTCTCTTTCTGTTTTCTCATTGTTAGAGTATAGGAATGCAAGAGATTTCTGTGTGTTAATTTTATATCCTGCAACTTTAATCCTGCACTTGATTCCGTCAGGCATTCTTCCCCCTTCATATTTATTCTGTGTGTTTCAGAATATATGTCTTTACCCACACATGCACGAAATACACTTAAATAAGTATTAGGTTTTCCAGCTTCATTCTTTCTCTAGTGAGAGCTTCAAAGAGGAGAACATGATTTATGTTAAGGTTTTGAAAGTATTGGAATGAGTTCTCAGCTCCCATTGCTTTCATTACACAGACACTTCTGTAAAATCATATTCTCCAGGATGGAAAGAGCTGGAAGTGAAATGGGATCATTTGAAACCTGTCAGGGAGTGAAGGTACACTAAAGGGTCACTGAAACACAGCAAACAATGATGAATACCTGGCATTTCTGAAGACTTTTTACATTGAACTTTAGGAGGAACTTTTAGTAATCACTCTCAGAAAAGTGGAGATGAGGGTATAGAAATGTCCTGAGCCTTAGGAAGAGAGAAGAGATTAATCTGGGAAGTTAGGAGATCGGGGTAAGGGAAAAAAATTCCAGGAGAACACACAGTTTATGGACTCCCTTGTTATTCTGATCCAAATCCAAACAGGCACAGAGTAAGAAACACCTTAGGAACGTGTGAGATGACACTAGTGAGTCTCCAGGAAGGCCAGGAAGTAGAGGAACTATGGTGTGAGAGTGGATGTGTGATTCTTTTCACATCTAGAAGGTGAGAGTCAGCGTTTGACTGGTAGTTCTGGATAGTTCTCAGGTAGTGGATTTGGTTTGCAGGTTCTCAGACAGGAGACGAAGAGTTCTAGGAAGCTCAAGATTCAGAAATCTAAAATTCTTTGTAATGGACAGTATATAAAGAAAGTTTCTTGAGCCTGAAGTCCCTTAGGAGTTCTCTCCAATCATGTCATTTATAGACCAGAATACCAACATCTTGGGAGATGAACAGATTTGCCCAAGTTAACTCAGCAGGTGGCATCCCTGGACTGGAATCATGTCTCTTCTCAGTGCAGGGTTATGTGTCTTATGTCTGCTTCTCCCGGTGTATTTCACACAGTCTGTCAGGCTGGTGTGAACAGGCTGCTCCTGGTCACATCACCCACAGCAACTCTCACTGTCATGTCCAAGGCACTCTTCCTCTCAGAAAGACCCCTAAATACTGGTAGGAGGAAGAAGGGTCATGGGCCGGTAGGGTTCTTAAAAGCACTGGAGAGGACCACCAATGTTCAAATTCTTCCAGCCACTGAGGGTCAAGGGCTACATAGAAGTCAGGATTGAGAGTGGTGGGTGGTTAAGCACACAACAATTTCCAACACAAAAGGGTTATGTCACTTTAAGAACAAGGAGGGCAGTGGATTGGCTGAGAGGAGACAGGCTTGATTAGATGACATTTCTGCTTACAGAATCCTCTGTAGAGAAAGTGAAAGCACTTGCAAGAACAATGGGTCCAGGAAAGCCTGATACAAACAGCAGACAGACAGGGGATTTCCAACTTAGCTGCTTCTATAAATGGGAGGCCAGCTCCTTTGCTCTCTCTCCTGTTTCTACTATCTTGAGTGCAGAGATGGCTGCCACCAGTTTCATAAGTTAGGATTCGATACTGTAGAAGGGAAAGAGAGGGTACCTCTGAGACATGGTGGAACTCTCAGGGGTACATGAGGGACAGTGCTGGGGAGATGGGGTGGCCAGGAAGACATCTGGAAGGGAAGGAGATGGGCATAGATACCTACCCAATGTGAAGAAAGTTTCTGTGAAGAGGACCTGGTCATTAGACTCCTGAGTCCTCTTGCATTGAGACCTTGCAGGGTTCACTGGTAGGGTATGTGGTACTGTTGTAGCCACGCGTTCTGGGAGACAAACTCACTCAGAAGGACAATGCAAATAGTGGAGTGCAGTTTATTATACTGGCAGGCCCAAGGCAGAGTCTCCTCTTAGCCAAGGACCCTGACCAGTTTTTGTGAAAACCTTATATATCCTAAGTGTACTTGCTCAAACCCATCTCCCCAAATTCCTTGAAACTACTCTGGACAAGGTAAAAGAGAGATACAATCAAAGTTAGCCCATGATTCGTGTGTCACAAGACTAGATAAACAGTGGACATTTATCAATAGGATTGTAGTCATATCCCGATAAACAATAGAATTTACGACTTTGTTCTGTTACAGAGATAATTAGCATATTCTTTTAGGCACCGGCGAGTCCAAGTACAAGTCCTGAGGCTCTTTTATCCAGGGGATCTGGTTTCCCATTGGTATGCCACTTCTATAGATACCGGGCACCAAGTTCAGAGTCCATTGGGAGGGTGACCATGCATGTAGCCTAATGTGCACAGCCTGGCCTAAGATGGAGTCCAGCTCTGTCTGTTTCTTCTTTCACTGTAAGCATTTTATTAGGTTTCAAGCCTAAGAAAGTCTCTGGAAATCCGGTGTCAATCTTTGGATATTTTGCAGTTGTATTCAATCTTTTTAAAATTTTTATTGGAGTATAATGTCTTCCCAGGTGGCTTCCCAGGTGGTTCAGTGATAAAGAATCTGTCTGGCAGTGCAGGAGGCACAAGAGATACAGATTCCATTTCTGGGTTGGGAAGATCCCCTGCAGAAGGAAATGGCAACCCACTCCAGTATTCTTGCCTAGAAAATCCCATGCACATAGGGTCACTATGAGTCAGACATGACTGAGCAGGCACACACTCAAATCACATAGTGTCTTTACAATGTTGTGTTACTTTCTGCTGTTCAGCAAAGTCAATCAGATATATGTGCAAATATAGCCCCTAGTTTTTTGGATTTTCTTCACATTTAGTTCACCAAAAAGCACTGAGTAGAGTTCCCTGAGCTATACAGTAAGTTCTCATTAGGTATTTATTTTATACATAGGAAAAACGGTGTATATATGTCAATTCAAAGTTGCAGTGAATTTTGATGTCTGACTGACTTTATATGGACAAGAAATAGGCAATATTTTGGGATGGATAAGAATTATTTTCACAGAGGAATAGGACAGTTTTTCTTGCCTTATAACCTGGAAAATATCAAAAAAGGAAGTGACATAGCTTGTTGTAATGGACAAGGAGGATCAGGCAAGCATTGAAGGGTGGGAGCAATAAGAAGGGGGAATAAAGGATGCAAATGGTAGCAAGTGCTCTAGGTTATTGTTTTCTGTCCTTCGTTGTCCTGGTAAAGGTCCAGTCTGAGCAAGGGGAATTGAAGAGCTTCGCTGCCCACTCAGGGACAGAGTGAAGACCATCAGTGACCACTCCCAATCTGAAGCCAAGTTTCCTGTGCAAGATGAAGTCCTCCAGTGGAGTTCAAAGAGTCTACATTCCCAGAGGTCTGGTATTGCCATGTCTTTCAGAATTTTCCACAGTGTGTTGTGATCCACACAGTCAAGGCTTTGGCATAGTCAATAAAGCAGAAATAGATGTTTTCCAGGAACTCTCTTGCTTTTTTTGATGATCCAGCAGATGTTGGCAATTTGATCTCTGGTTCCTCTGCCTTTTCTAAAACCAGGGAGAACATCTGGAAGTTCATGGTTCACATATTGCTGAAAACCAGCTTGGAGAATTTTGAGCATCACTTTACTAGTGTGTGAGACGACGCAATTGTGCGGTAGTTTGAGCATTCTTTGGCATTGCCTTTCTTTGGGATTGGAATGAAAACTGACCTTTTCCAGTCCTGTGGCCACTGCTGAGTTTTCCAAACGTGCTGGCATATTGAGTGCAGCACTTTCACAGAATCATCTTTCAGGATTTGAAATAGCTCAACTGGAATTCCATCACCTCCACTAGCTTTGTTTGTAGTGATGCTTCCTAAGGCCCACTTGACTTCACATTCCAGGATGTCTGGTTCTAGGTGAGTGATCACACCATCATGATTATCTTGGTTATGAAGATCTTTTTTGTACAGTTCTTCTGTGTATTCTTGCCACCTCTTCTTAAAATCTTCTGCTTCTCTTAGGTCCATACCATTTCTGTCCTTTATCGAGCCCATCTTTGCTGAAATATTCCCTTGGTATCTCTAATTTTCTTGAGGATATCTCTAGTCTTTCCCATTCTGTTGTTTTCCTCTAATTCTTTGCATTGATCACTGAGGAAGGCTTCCTTATCTCTCCTTGCTATTCTTTGGAACTCTGCATTCAGATGCTTATATCTTTCTTTTTCTGCTTTGCTTTTTGCTTCTCTTTTTTTCACAGCTATCTGTAGGCCTCCTCAGACAGACATTTTGCTTTTTTGCATATCTTTTCCATGGGGATGGTCTTGATCCCTGTCTCCTGTACAATGTCAGAAACTTCCGTCCATAGTTCATAAGGCACTCTATCTATCAGATCCAGTCCCTTAAATCTATTTCTCACTTCCACTGTATAATCATAAGGGATTTGATTTAGGTCATACCTGAATAGGCGGCTGCAACCAGTGCACTAAGCGCAGTGGCCCTGACTAGCGCACTAAGCACAGGCGGCTGCGACCGGCAAACTAAGCATGGTTGAGAGGAGCTACGCTACATCTGAGGTCAGGTGCAGAAGCCGGGAGGACCCCATGCCCGAAGGGTGGCAGCCAAGAGGAGTTACCCCACGTCCGAGGTCAGGGGCAGCGGCCGGGAGGAGCCACCCCACGTCCAAGGAGCAGTGGCTGTGTGCGCACAGTAGAGCCTAGAGGAGCTATCCCACATTGAAGGTCAGGAAGGGTGGTGGTGAGGAGATACCCCTCATCCAAGGTAAGGAGCAGCAGCTGTGCTTTGCTGGAGCAGCTGTGAAGAGATACCCCACGCCCAAGGTAAGAGAAACCCAAGTAAGATGGTAGATGTTGTAAGAGGGCATCAGACAGCAGACACACTGAAACCATACTCACAGAAAACTAGTCATTCTAATCACACAAGGACCACAGCCTTGTCTAACTCAATGAAACTAAGCCATGCCCGTGGGGCCACCCAGGATGGGTGGGTCATGGTGGAGAGGTCTGACAGAATGTGGTCCACTGGAGAAGGGAATGACAAACCACTTCAGTATTCTTGCCTTGAGAACCCCATGAACAGTATGAAAAGGCAAAATGATAGGATACTGAAAGAGGAACTCCCCATGTCAGTAGGTGCCCAACACACTACTGGAGATCAGTGGAGAAATAACTCCAGAAAGAATGAAGGGATGGAGCCAAAGCGAAAACAATACCCAGCTGTGGATGTTACTGGTGATAGAAGCAAGGTCCTATGCTGTAAAGAGCAAAATTGCATAGGAACCTGGAATGTCAGGTCCGTGAATCAAGGCAAATTGGAAGTGGTCCAACAGGAGATGGCAAGAGTGAACGTCAACATTCTAGGAATCAGCAAACTAAAATGGATTGGAATGGGTGAATTTAACTCAGATGACCATTATATCTACTACTGTGGGCAGGAATCCCTTAGAAGAAATGGAGTAGCCATCATGGTCAACAAGAGAGTCCAAAATGCAGTACTTGGATGCAATCTCAAAAACGACAGAATGATCTCTGTTCGTTTCCAAGGCAAATCAATCAGTATCATGGTAATCCAAGTCTATGCCCCAACCAGTAACACTGAAGAACCTGAAGTTGAATGGTTCTATGAAGACCTACAAGACCTTTTAGAACTAACACCCAAAAAAGATGTCCTTTACATTATAGGGGACTGGAATGCAAAAGTAGGAAGTCAAGAAACATCTGAAGTAACAGGCAAATTTGGCCTTGGAGTACGGAATGAAGCAGGGCAAAGGCTAATAGAGTTTTGCCAAGAGAACGCACTTGTCATAGCAAACACCCTCTTTCAATAACACAAGAGAAGACTCTACTCATGGACATCACCAGATGGTCAACACTGAAATCAGATTGATTAAAAGACTATTGTTAATTAAAGAAAATCAGATATCTCAAGTTAAGGAATTTAGCACTTTTCTATGTATGGAGGACGCAAGAAAGAATCTGGGCTAACTGAAATCATTCCTTTCATATCCATCTCAGCTATCCAGGGCCAGCATCTTATGTTTTTCACATCCTGAGCTCCCTTGGGCTCACTGTAGGGAGTGGCTACAACCTGATGGCTATTAGATCTCAGATAGTCTTCTCCTTCCTGAGTGCCTTTAGGCTCAGATTGGAGGTCTGGAATCGCTGACCACTGTGGACTGTGACATCATTGTTCACTAATATGGCAGGAAATATTCCATTTCTCACATCCAACAATTTGAGAAGTGTTTATTCAAGAATACTTTCCTAAACTTTAGCAAGAACCCTCTTAGGCTGGAGTTTCTCCTTTCACCCACCCAAGTGAGCAAAGTAAGGATTAAAATACAATGAGATCTGGGCGTTAGGACTGTGAAGTACTTACACATGAAACTCTTAAAAGACTCATAGAGAGCTGTAAGCTGCATATAAACCCAGCAGATGAGATGCCATTCGGGTGGGGGTGGGGGGTCGGGGGGAGACATGCAGAATGACCATTCCAGGATGAGGAGGTCTACAAGGAAAACAGAGTCCAGACACCCTCACTCTTCCCAGAAGAAACTCACAGCCACCTCCTCAAATGTCAGCAACCCTGGAATAGCATGTGAGCCCAAGAATGAGCTCCAAAAGGGCTGAAGGACAAGAAAAGACATTCAAATATGAAGAGGAAGCAAGATTCAAAGACATAGGGAGGAGGGTGGCTTAAGGAGCAGATAAAGGCAGAGTGACCTGAACCAATGGGACCAAATGAATTAGGTGGCCAGCACTGCTTAATAAACAGAAGTTCAGCATCAAGGAGTCAATAGAGCATCTGAGCAGAAAAATGGGCTTATCTGGTCTAATCCCATCATTTGGAAGATGAGAAAACAAAGGCATACAGAGATTTAAAGGCGTCCATGGTCACAAAGCTACCTAGTGCAGAACCAGAATCCTAGGTCTCCTTTGGCCCAACCAAGTTCTCTGGCCATTGTGATCTTGCCTCTGTATACATGCTGAATGAACAAATGAATGAATCCCTCCCACCTGGTTTCATCATAAGACAAGTCACAGCTTTGGGTTCAGAGAAAATTGAAACAGTCAGGCAGTGAGATGGAGTAAAAGGAAAGTGATGGCTGAGTACTAGCCCAAAGAGCAAAAAGGAAAAGGAACACAGAGTCGCCACTAAAGTAGGAAAGAGGAAGAAGTAGAAGAAAAGACAAGGGGGGAGTCAAGAGACCACATTCTCCCCTGAACCCCAGTTGCAAAGTGCACGGACGTCACAGTTAGTCTGTGGAGGATGAAGATAGGGGAAAGTTAAGCTGGGGAGGCCATTAGAGATCCCATTCTTGAGGGTATCACCCCCTACTCCATTCTACCTCCCTGAACCTGACACCTAGGAGCTATCACCCCTATTCACATCCTGCTCTATTCTCGGATCCTGCCCTTGCCCACAACAACCCCTGGCCCTCCTCTTTACCTCCCACTTCCCTTTCCCTCAGGCTTCCTCTTCCCTGCCTCTCCCCAGACTTTCCCATAACTTTCCCATCCCCAGAGGACCCACCCTCTAAAGTGCACCCCATCCCTAGGCATCAGCTCCGGAAGTGGCCTCCTCCCCTCACTCTGCAGAACTGAAGTGGGAGGTGACTCGGATGGGAAAAGGAGGGGTGCAGGCAGGGTGACCCACTGGTGGAGAAAGAGAAGGACCACCACAAAAGCCCAGAGGAAAACTCACTAGCTCACAGGGAAATTGGTATCTGGGCTCCCTGGGCCAGCCTCTTTTAGGAGCTTAGGAGCTAAGTAGCAGCGCACTAACCCATGGATCTCACCTCCCCAGCCTGCACTCCCGGATCCCCCTGCTTCACCTCCTCCCCAGGCTCTCTGGGATTCACAGATCAGGGTCCCAGGGAGGGACTGGAGAGTCTGGCAGGAGAGGATCTCCCTTGGGGGCCAGGAAAGAGATGTAGGAAGCAGGAGTGGGAGAGGAATAGAGACAAAGGCTTCAGCTCAGTCCAGAAAACATGAGTGGGTGCTCACCCTGTTCCCTGGCAGCCTCTCTTTCTCTCTAGGGTATGTGCTGTCACTGTAAGGGTCAACTAGGGAAGAGGCGAGGAAAGTGGGAGAAACTCAGGTGCCATGGGGCTGAGAAACAGGAGCTCTGGGTCCTCCAGAGATGTTGGACCAGGGATTGAACCCAAGTCCCCTGAACTGGCAGGCAGATTCCTAACCACTGGACCAACAGAGAAGCCCTATAATGAAACGAAAAGCAGAAGGTGAAAAAAGATGGTTTCTTTTGCAAATTCTAAAGGCTGTGGGAAATGAGAAGAAGCTTGGAAAGGCTTCCTGGAGGAGGTGATGCTTGTTTTGAAGCTGGAGGGGTGGGGAGGAATGAGGTTGGTGCAAGGGGACAAGGAGGGCATTTTTTCAAGCGAAGATACAGAGGTGGGGATGCACAAAGAGTCACCCAACACCACCAGGGCAGCAAGTTTATGTGAGAAAAAGTAGAACACATGTTGGGCCTGGAAACTTGAGGCTGGATTCTCAGAAGCCTTGAATGCCAGACCTCAGACTACTGGCTCTATCTGGGGAGAGGAGGCACTGGAGAAAGTCACATACTTCTCCAATCTTCCAACACTCTTATTGAGGCAGGAATCATTTAAGTTAATTTCAAGATGAATACAAGGACTCTGAAAGATCCTGAGAGACATGGAAAGAAGATCAAAGGGACCATGGTGAAGGTTTCTGGGTTCAAGCGTCTTCACTAGGCCCCCAAAAGAGGCAGCTCACAGAATAAGAGGAAATATTTGTAAACCATATTATCTGATAAGGGGTTAATATTCCAAACAAAAACATATACAACTCACTAGCAAAATAAATTCAATTAAATAATTGTCAAAGGACTTGAACAGATATTTTTCAGGAAGAAAAAAATCTGATTAAAAAGTGGACAAAGGATCTGAATAGATGTTTTTTCCAAAGGCATAAAAAAGGGCTACCAGGAACATGAAAAGGTGCATGACGTCACTAGCCATCAGGGAAATGCAACTCAGAGCCACAATGAGAGGGGACTGGACTTCCCTGGTGGTCCAGTGAGAATCTGCCTTTCAATACAGGAAACACGGATTCAGTCCCTGGCCTGGGAACTAAGATCCCACATGCCTCAGAGAAACTAACCTTGAGTGCCACAAATAGAGACCCAGCACACCACAACTAAGACCCATCACAGAACTCCCCCCCAAAAAAGCACAGTGAGATATCACCTTACACTTATTACAACAGCTATCATCAAAAAGACAAGAGAGATAACAAGTGTCGGTGAGGATGTGGGGAAGAGAACCCTGGTGTGCTGTTGGTGCGGATGTAAAGTGGTACATACAGATGTGTGTGTTTCAAAGGAAAGCAAAGTGGGTGAGGTGGGAAATAATAGCATTGAGGAGTGTCGGGGGTAAAGCTGATGAAGTGAGAGCCGAACCTGTGTTTAAAACTGAGGATGACCTCATTAAATGTATAACATTTCCCACAGGTCAGGGTTGCTACCTACGTTTTACAGACGGTGACACCAAGAATCACTGAGGTTGAACAGCTGGCTGAAGGTCACCCAACAGAGAATGAAATCCTAAACCAGTTAAAAATTAAAAACATTTTTATGCTTTGTTTTAATTTAAACACATAAATTGGGATGCAGACTTTTTTCTATTTTTTTAAAAAACATTTTTATGCTTCTTTTTTTTGTTTTGAACACGTAGGAATCAAATCTAATAAAATGAGATGTGGGCTTTTTTTCATTCTTTAAAAAGCATTTTTAAGGAAAGACATCTTTGCTGCCACCACCAATACTGATTCGCCATCACCACAAGGGTCAGGTCTTCGCCTTGTCTACACCTCATTACAGGGTTCTCCTGGAACCCGCATCACCACCTCTACCTGGATCTCAGTGTATCCCAGGACTTAGGGGGTTTCTTGCCCCAGGACATTCTATTCATTCCTCTTCTGACCAGCAAGAAGCACCCACCCTGAGTCTTCTTCCCTAAGGTGACTGCTGTGATCTCAGGCACCCATTCCAGAGATAACAGTCATGTGACTTGGCCTTTCTTTCATCCCTCCAAAGGCCACTTCAAACACAGGGACTCCAGATCAGGAGCAAGAGACCAGCCTCTCATCTGTTAGCTGAAAGCCTAAACATCAGTGCCAAAGAATAAGACATGAAGATAGGCTTATTACCACATCCCACTTTTTAAAAATGGTCTAATGAATGAAGGGTGCATTCTAGAACACCAAATGATGTGTGAGGACACATTAGAATATCTTTTACAACATATTTGTGTTCTGGATGCTTGAGGGGGATAATGGGGTGTTTGTGTGTGTGTACAAACGTGTCTGAGCTACTCGTTTGGGAATGTGTGTGTACCTGCAGTAAAGATGTCTGTGCAATTTTACCACTGTGTGCCTGTTTTCAGAGTTTGATGGGTTTGCAGAAGAGTGTCTTAAGGCTTGCCTGGCTGAACTGTTGTGTATCTATGTAGCCACAGAAATAGAAAATTTGACTTTTTATAACTCAATGTCCCTAACACCATTGAACCATAAGCCTAAATGTCAGCTTTCATACTTTTTTCATCTTTGATATGACTATAATATTATCCAGAAATAAAAGTAAATCTTTGTAAGGAATTTTATCCACCACAGTCCTTAGTATATTAGAGCCTGGTTCATTTAAAAAAGCAAGGATCCCTGAATTAATCAGATTTGGGTTGAAATCCTGAGAGGCATTTACAAACTATGTGACTTTGAGCAAGTTATTTAACCTCAATTGCCCTCCTCTCTTATTATATAAAATAAGAATATCATCTAACTTTTCACATAAGGTCAGAGTGAATATATGAAAAGGAATATAAATTCACACACCAGTTTTGTCCTTGCCTAGTGTAGGAACCCTCTAGAAGCCTATTTCCTGATATGAAATAGAGTTTAATAGTTAACATTTATTCACCATCTACGACATTGTCAGAAACTGATGAAAGAGCTTGACATGTTTGACCTATTTAACCAATTCTGCTTTCACGTGAGGAAACTGAAGCACAGATAGGTTAAACAACATTGGCCAAGGTTGCTCGGGTAAGAAATGAGAGAAGCAAGAATGCAACAGGAGCAGTCTGACTCCCAAATCCTTGTGTTTTTTTTTTAATTATATTTATTTATTTACCAACATTTGGCTGTGCCGGGTCTCGGTTGCAGCATAAAGTATCTTCACTGTGGCATGCAGGACTCTTTTGTTGTGTCGTGTGAACTGTTAGTTGTGACATGTGGGATCTGCTTCCCTGACAAGAGATTGAACAAAGGGTCTCTGCATTGAGAGTGCTGAGTCTTAGCCCCTGGACCACCAGGGAAGTCCCCCAAACCCTTATTGTTAATCAGAACATTAATACTTGTTCTGCTTAATGAAGATAAATGAGAGAACCATACAAATACAATGTTGTATTGGGGGAAGAAGGTTCTTTTCTGAACAATAAAAATTATAGGATTATAATTTAAGAACAGTGAATATGATTTTTAAAATAAGTTATCCTTATAATGATACCTGTCAGGGACCATGCAGTAGGAAGATTTCTATGTGACTTTTATCCATCACAACAACCATGATGGTTTCTGTACGGTTAGAATTTAATTCGGCATTACCTCAAGGGTTAAGACTTTTGCACCCACTTTTACTTTGCTTGAAAAATAGTTATTAAAGTGAAAAAAATATTTATTAAAATGAGAGCCAGGAAGGTAGTACAGGAACCTCAGAGGTCATTTAGTTCATACTCAATGGTTCACACGTGAAAAACATTGAGGTGGGAGGAAATGAAGTGACGTCCCCATATCACATCATTAGCCAAAGGGAGTTCTACCAGATGAAACCCAGGTCTCCTGCCTAGTGGTCTTTCTCTACCCAGATGACTCTGGATTTAAAGGCTGGTATATATGTGTCCATCTGTGTTCTTCACGCTCATCACAGTAGCTGGTAAGCAGGAGTGGCATGGACATTGGACACAGCCTAGAAGAGAGGTTCACCACAAATTAAAACTTCTCCTTCTGGCAGGAAAGCCACTGAAAAAACACTGATTTTGGAAATCAAACAGTCCTGAGTACAGGACCACTCACTTATCTATGACCTTGGGATGCTTTACCTTACTGAGCCCAATTCTCTTCATCTCTAAGTGGGAGATTCTATTTATTTCCTCATAGAATATTAGGGTAAATATATAACTAGAGTATACTAATATATGGCTGCCTTCCTAAACTAAGGGTTCAGATCTGTAAATGAGCTCCAGTGGACACCTAAGCATGTGTGTGCTGCCATCTGTTCCCCCTCCCCTCTCCCATGGTCCGGGTTTTCCTTTGCTTGTAAGGGACACATGGCCCTGTGTGTCGTCCTTCCAAACCTGCGAGTTTCCCTCTTTAGGGCAACCACAGCACAGAGGAGCGCTTCCTCCTGCTGGGCTTCTCCGACTGGCCCTCACTGCAGCCTGTCCTCTTCGTCCTCGTCCTCCTCTGCTACCTCCTGACTCTGACGGGCAACTCGGCGCTGGTGCTGCTGGCGGTGCGCGAGCCGCGACTACACACGCCCATGTACTACTTCCTCTGCCACCTGGCCCTGGTGGATGCGGGCTTCACCACGAGCGTGGTGCCACCCCTGCTGGCCAACCTGCGCGGCCGGGAGTGGAGGCTGGAGCGCGGCGGCTGCCTGGCGCAGCTGTGCGCATCGCTGGCGCTGGGCTCGGCCGAGTGCGTCCTCCTGGCGGTGATGGCTCTGGATCGCGCAGCCGCCGTGTGTCGTCCGCTGCGCTACGCCGGCCTCGCCTCCCCGCGCCTCTGCCACGCTCTGGCCGGCGCCGCCTGGCTCGGTGGCCTCACCAACTCTGCCGCGCAAACCGCGCTCCTGGCCGCGCGGCCGCTGTGCGCGCCCGGTCGGGTAGACCACTTCATCTGCGAGCTGCCCGCGCTGCTCCAGCTGGCCTGCGACGGCGGCGGCCAGGACTCCACCGAGCGCCAGATGTTTGCTGCCCGCGTGTTCATCCTGCTGGTGCCGTCCGCAGTCATCCTCGCCTCTTATGGCGGCGTGGCCCGTGCTATATGGGCCATGAGGACCAGAGGCAGCCGCAGGAAAGCGATGAGCACCTGTGGGTCTCACCTGACAGCCGTCTGCCTGTTCTATGGCTCAGCCATCTACACCTACCTGCAGCCCACGCACAGCTACAACCAACGGCGGGGCAAGTTCATTTCTCTTTTCTACACTGTAGTCACACCCGCCCTCAACCCACTCATCTACACCCTCAGGAATAAGGAAGTGAAAGGGGCAGCGAGGAGGCTCCTGGGGGGTGTGGGGAGAGGGCAAGATGCTCAGTGAGTCAATAGGGGAGGGAAGGAGGAGAGTGTTACCCCAGGGCCCAAGGATGGGAATGCCCAGTGGAAAGGGTGTAGCCTTCAGGCTGTTCATTTCTCTACAAGAATCCGTCAGATTTGTCCTTAAGAAGCCCGTGGTTGATGGGGAGGCCCCTTCCTCCCATCAGGAAAGGTTCTTGTGCTGTAGGGAAAACCCCCCATGTCCTTTAACTGTGCAGGTTTAGTGAGGGGAAAATGGCCCCTGGGCTTTCTCCTAAGCTGATGAAAATAAGAAAGTGAGTTTTGGGGAGGACCTTTCCCATCTTCAGGCTTACCATATTTCCAAGTCAAGAGTGCGTGTGCTGGCAAGAGATGTATGAAGATCCCAGTCTAGTGGAAGAGGCCATGGAAGACCCCATGGTGTCTGTCATGAGACATATCCCTAAGTGAGAATCAAATCATAGACTCAGCCCTGCGGGAGATTCCATCCAAACAAAGAAGACATGGTCTCTCATTGCAGGGAATCAGTGCAAACAAATGCCCTCCTACCCAGTTAAATAGTGCCCACCCCAGAGAACTTGACCCATAAGTATAGTGAGCAACACCTTGTAAGTGCAGTCTGTGCTAAGTGGTGTTAAGTTCAGAAAGGCTTCTGCAGGAAGTGGTTCTTGAGACAGTTATAAACAAGAGAAGAGGCTAGTGCGGAAGACGATGGACATGTTTCAGGCTCCAAGAAAAACATATAGGTGATTGGGAAGGAGACCTAAGGTGGTGAGACACAGGAGTAAAGGAAGGGAGAGAGATGGAGGAAGCAGAGAGGGGAACACTCCACTAGCCAGACTGTGGGCAGTGTTGGGGTCAACCCAGAAACCAATCCTCAGCCCCCGTCCAACCCAGAGAAGACCTGCTAGAGCCTAAAGCAGTCAGGACTGAGACTGCTCCACAATCACTCAATTTTCTGAATATCTGTTCCCACCTAAAGTACATCTACTCCCAAGGAGCCCCCACTAGAGGCATACTCTAGATCCCTACCGTGAATATCTTGCCATGACCACCATCATCCCCAGAAATAAGAATGGTTTAATAAGAGTGTGAGAAACAGAGTAGGAGGGGGCATGCTGCCAAGTTTCACTTCATAACAAATAGCTTTAAATAAGATGAGGGGAAGTCATTTGATTGAATTTCTAAATTATTTATTAATGAGATTGGAATCATCACACTAAATAGTTCACGTCACAATAAAGCATTTGGCTATTCTCTATAAGTAGAAAGTAAATGTAGCTCAACAATTTTTGAGTGATATGATAGAAGAAGCACTGTGCTAAAAATAGATGCAAACAGTAATTAGAAGAGCATGGATCACAACCTAAAATGTACTCTTGTTGGTTGGGAAAGGAAATAGGAGTTTTCCTATAAGTCAGAGCCAATTCAGGATTAATCTGCAAGCTGGCTTTGAAGTTACCTCTAATAGATTTTCAAATTTCAATATATTCTACCATATCCACATATAATGTATTATATGCAATTTTGCAATTATTCAATCATGTGAGAATGAAAGAATCAATGAATTAGAAATGTTCTACAACATTCTTCACCAGCCCAACCTAAATCTTCTATTTATCTTTCACATTAATTTTGGGAGATTTTTAGAGGGTGTGGTTAGTGAGTAAGAAGTAAACAGAAATGAGCTCTTTTTTTTCTGCTATCACTCCATCTGCAGGGTCATCACCCACCAGTGCAGGGGAATGTCATGAACATTAAATGGGTCTTTTTGATGCCATAATCTCCCATGATCTTCCCATCTTCCAGTTTCTTTCCGTTGCAGATCACAATCTGCTCCTTAGGGGGTATAGCGGTCTTCATCTTGATCATCTCCTTCACCTGGGTCACTGGGGTGGACCTTCGCACCTGGAGCCTATGCCTCTGCCCCTCATCACCAGGCTCCACCAAAACCAAGGGCAGCTCCTCATC
Organism: Capra hircus; assembly: GCF_001704415.2. Taxonomy (NCBI): domain Eukaryota; kingdom Metazoa; phylum Chordata; class Mammalia; order Artiodactyla; family Bovidae; genus Capra; species Capra hircus. The sequence continues at coordinate 7,882 of NW_017189643.1, read as the reverse complement.
ACTGGGCTTCACCACCTTCAGGGTGAGGTGGATGGTCGTCTCCTTGTCGATGCCATATGATGACAGAGTTCTCTGCGGCTTTAGGATCTTCCAGCCCAGCTGGAGGACCTGATCTTGCACGGGAACCTTGGTCTTAGACCGGACATGTTCACTGATCTTATTTACTCTGTCTCTCAGATGGGCAGTGAAAGTCATTGGGTTCCATTCCTCAGAATGGACAATCACCTGGACAAAAAAAGGCCAAGAGACAGTTGCCTAGAATGCCTGCCCTCTTCTACACCCTTTGTGCCCCCTCCTTCATTGCTCCCACACTTCACTGCCAGTCTCGTGCTCCAGATCCTTTACAACAAGCTGTGCCCCTCCCTTGTTTGAAACTTGTTTTTGAAATTTCCAGGTCATAATGCAAGAAAACCAGTCTTATCCCTTTGTCCTCTAATCCATTGCAAAATGTTATTCATAATCTCCTATCTTATTTACCTGTCTCCTCTCCAGATAAATGTTGTCAAATGTCAAAAACTAAATACACTAGAAAGCATTCAAAGATGTACACCAGATTTGAAAAACAGCTCTCAAACAGAATTCCCAAGACTTGACAGCCTAATGGAATACTCACATGGCTGTCCTCCATGACCATGACTTCTTTAGAAGGAAATTCTGTTTGCAACACATCTTTTCTGTACTGTTAGTTTCTTTCTTAATGCTTTAAATAATAACTCACACATTGTAGTGAAGCTATGTTCAATATCACCTGTTCATCTGTTTCCTGTGTTCTTATATCCACCTGTTGTAGAATATGATCCCTCCTTTAATTGGACCAGGGTCCCGCTCACAGAAAGTAGGGACTACATCTGAGTCTTATTTCACTAATATGAACACAGGGAATCTCACTCCTGTGCTATCACCTGAAAGTCTTGGAGAACCTCTTTCAGGCTTCATTCAAAATACCTTCCCAAACTAGATGCCACAGACATTTCTTCACTGAACTCTCACGCTTCTAAGCTAAGCATTAGCCTCATTCCAAGTTCTTTTTGTAGAGCATATGGTCTTACACAGGCATTAACAACTTAGAATAAATGAATTCTGCAGACCTCTCTTTTGGTAAAAGAAGAAAGCTTAAGAGCCCTGGAGGCCTAAACAGGATAAGAGAGAAAAAGATCAAGAAAATATTCCCATAGTTTCAAGTCTTGCCGGCCCTGCTGAGCACAAAGCCCACTCCCACTTCCTACCATGTACCCCTAAGTGTGACCAGTGCAAGGTCTCAATGCAAGAGAACTCAGGAGCCAAGCGACCTGGTTCTCTTCATGGAAACTTTCTTCACATTCAGTAAGTAACAATGCCTATCTCCTCCCCTTCCAGATGCCTTTCCAGCAACCCCCCCTTCACTTCCCAGCACTGTCCCTCATCCATTTCCGATTCTCTCCCATGTCTCAGAGGTCCTCTCCCTTTCCCCACCCTCATATCAAATCAACTCACATCGACAGTGGCCATGTCTGCAATCAGAGGAGCAGAATCAGGAGACAGAGCGAAGGACCTCGCCTCCAGTTTATACAAGCAGCTAAACTGGAAATCCCCTGCCTGGGTGCTGTGGTTTTCAAGTTTTTCCTCTGCCCTTTGTTGTCAGACCGCCTCAAGTTACTTTCACTTTTGCTACTGGGGAGTCAGGAAGCAAAAATACCTTATGATTAGGCACTTGGCACCACAGTCAACCCATTTGTCCTCCCTGTTTCAAACATGGGATGGTCTTTCTCTGTTGAGAATTTTCCCCTGATTTACAACCCACTATTCTCAATCCTGACTTGTGACTTCCTAGCCTGCATCTCTGACCTTCACTAGCTTGAAGACCTTTAACACTTGTGGTCCTCCCTTAGCTTTTAAGACCCCCGCCCCGACACCACTGCTGCCATTAGTCAGAGAACTTCCTGAAAATGGAGAGGACAGTGAGAGTTGCCATGGGTGATGTGACCAGGAGCAGCCTGTTAACCCTAGCCTAGCAGAATGAAGCTAGGCTGTGAAGCTGACCTGGAGAAAACACAGAAATAACCCTGGACTGAGAAGACCCATGAGTTCCAGTCCCAGGGCTGACACTCAATTAACCTCGGCAAGTCTGTTCACCTCCCTGGATTTGGCTTTTTGGTCTATACAATGAGATGATCGGAGAGAATTCCTAAGTGTCTTCCAGACTCAGAAAATTTTGTTTATAAATGTCCTTTACAAAGAACTTTAGATTCCTGGGTCTTGAGTTTTCTAACATTCTTCTCATGCTGTCTGAGAACCTGGAAACCAAATCCACTACTTGAGAACAATCTGAAGCCAGCAATCCAACACTGACTCCCACCTTCCACATGCAAAACCACATAGCCTTGTCGCACCACAGGGCCTCTGTTTTCTCACCTTTACCCCTGGACCCTCACTAGTGTGACCTCAGAAATACCTAAGGAGCTGTTGACCCCCTGGATCTTCACATTTGGATTGGGGACAAAAAGAGAGGGGACTTTCCTGGTGGTCCAGTGACCAGGATTCCAAGCTCCCAATCCAGGGGACCCGGCTTCAACCTGGTCAGGGAAATGTATCCCACATGCCTCCACTAAGAATTCCCATGCCATCCAGCCTGCTGCAGCTATGACCTGGCACAGCCAAGTAAATGAATAATTTTTTTTAAAAAGAGAGGGATTACATAAACTGTGCATGCTCAGAGGATTTTCTTGATCACTCTTATCTCCTAATATTTCAAGTTAATCCCTGCTCTCTCTGAAAGTCTCAGGACATCGCCATAAAACCCTTTTTTAAAACAAAAAAAAAAACATGTATTTAAAGTGTTCCAAATAATTTCAAGTCTGTAAAAAAAAAAGCCAAGTTAATTTCTTTACTGTGTTTTCAGTGAACATTTACTGTCCCTTCATTCACTGACAAATTTCACATGATCCCATTTTATTTCAGGAGTTTCCAGCCTAGAGAACTTGGCTTTGCAGAAGTGTCTACACAAGTAATGGGATCCAGGACCTCATTCCAATATTTCAACAAGCTTAACATAAATCATGTCCTTTTAACTGAAGCTCTTAATAGATAGTTAATAAAGTTGGTAAAACTAATTATTATTTAAATATACTTTGTGTGGTAGACAAAATTTTTTATAAACAGAATGAATATGAAGAGGGAAGAATGCAACTTGATGGAATAGACTGAAAGCCCTGACCTGCTCTTCTCCCTTCAGATATTTCTGCAGGTTCCAAGAGTCTATCTGTTTAGAAAACATGATTGTGACCTCTGGCTACCCCACAGTAGAAAAGGGCTACCCTGCACCCACTGTCCAATAAGATTTGGGAACTCTGAAACATCATCAGTGGCCAGGCACAAACGTCAAATCAGGTTGAAAGTGATAGAAAAAGTGAAACTCCTCTAGCAGGACAAGGATGGGTGTTGGGTCTGGAGAGAGAAAGAAAAAGCTGTACAAAGCAGACTTGAGGAGACAGCTTTCCATTTTTACATTTTATTTGCACCCCTCAATTTCTTAGGTCTCCACATCAATATTGGAAAGACAAGTGGAGAATAGATGGTAAAAGCTGCTTTAAATTAAATCATTCTTTTTTAATACCCTTTCTGCTTTGCCTTTCTGGCCTGGGAATGTACATATTGGGACCTATACCACCTTGGTGCCAAGTTTTACATTCTCAGTGGGAGGAGGATCCCAGGAATATTTCCCAGGGGTGATAGTTGTCTGCTGACACCCTTCACATCTGTATCCACAGCCCCACCCTGAGCTGCAGATCTGTAGATCTAGCCACTTCTTTCCATGTGAGGAGTCCTGAATTCCCTGTGTAATTTTGAACATGCCAGGCTCTCTGCCACCAGATCATTGAACATGGTTTTCCCTTTAACTCCACCCCCAACACCATGGATTTATAAGAATATATAACAGAAGCAGCGTCTCCTTCAGGAAGACCTCCCTGACTCTCTTCCATCCTATGCTGGGTTACATGCCCATTTTCTGTCCTTCTATACTCCTTCAGCAAACTTCCCAGAGCATGTTTCTCTAGAAATAATGTCATTGGTGTACTTGTCCTTCACCCTCAGTAAACAATGAGATTCTTGAGGGTCATGGCTAAGTCTTAACTTGTATCTTCAACACTTCTCAGGCTGTCTGACACTCCATTCTTACTAAATATTTGCCAAATGTATGAGTAAATCAATAAATGAGTAACTAAGTGAATATTAATAGGAAAATAACACTTCAGTTAAGTAGAGTTCAGTCCCTCAATCGTGTCCGACTCTTTGCGACCCCATGAAACGCAGCACACCAGGCCTCCCTGTCCATCACCAACTCCCAGAGTTCACTCAGACTCATGACCATCGAGTCCGTGATGCCATCCAGCCATCTCGTCCTCTGTCGTCCCCTTGTCCTCATGCCCCCAATCCCTCCCAGCATCAGAGTCTCTTCCAATGAGTCACCTCTTCAAATGAGGTGGCCAAAGTACTGGAGTTTCAGCCTTAGCATCATTCCTTCCAAAGAACACCCAGGATTGATCTCCTTTATAATGGACTGGTTGGATCTCCTTGCAGCCCAAGGGACTCTCAAGAGTCTTCTCCAACACCACAGTTCAAAACTTCGGTGCTCAGCTTTCTTCACAGTCCAACACTCACATCCATACATGACCACAGGAAAACCCATAGCCTTGACTAGACGGACCTTTGTTGGCAAAGTAATGTCTCTGCTTCTTAATATGCTAACACTTAGTGAGTAGTGATTATGTTACAGGAACTGCACAAAGTTTTATTAAATGGTACTTCATTAAGTAATTTAGGATTCTGACAAGTAAGTATTAGTACCCTTATGGATAAACAGGATGCTAACTTATCCACAGTCATATTAGTGCTAGCTGGTAAGTAAGGGTTCCACAGGCTTCCCTAGTGGCTTAGCAGTAAACAATTCACCTGCCAATGAAGGAGAAATGGGTTTAATCCATGGATCCACAAGATCCCCTGGAGAAGGGAATGGCAACCCACTCTAGTATTCAGGCCTGGGAAATCCCATGGACAGAGGAGCCTGGTGGGCTACAGTCCATAGGATCGCAAAGAGTTGAACACAATTGAGAGACTAAACAACAAGTAAGGGTTCAAATGCAAACCTCTATTTCTGCAGTCCTCATCTTCTTACATTGTGCTTCAGTGGAAAGAAGGGTGGGGAGTATATGCCCTTGCATACCTTTTTATTATAGGTAATATATGAGTTGATGGAATAAATAGATAAAGGAAAGCAGAGGACGCAAGGAGCCTTTGGATGCATGTGGCAGACCCTGCCTGGGCAGAGGTAAACAAAGAGCAGTGGCGAGTGCAGGACTCAGAGCCTGGAGGAAGATGGCACCATGGAAGAGAACTGCTCTCCCAGGACTGTGAATAATAAAAGACAACACTGTGAGGCAATTCCTAGAGCAATAGAAAAACTGCCCACTGGAGCAGGGGATTTTACTGCCTTGAGTTACTCTAGGGCAAGCCACAGATTTTCGCAGGAAAAGCTAGTTCACGTGATTCCCTCCCCAGATAGGATCTGGATTCCAAGAAACTCAGTCCTTTCAAGGAACGAGAATAACAAATCTGGACTCTGATCTCTCTTTGCCCTCCTCCCTTCTTACGTGAAATTCCCTCCCAGCCTAAGTCTAGGGGAAGGGCTGTCCCAAACACCCCAATGTCCCTTGCTGTCTATAGATTCTTCTTGGGAACGGACTCCTCCTTGCTTCTCACCACAGTGTCCATCTGACTTGTTTTTTTTTTTCCTCTGTCACAATACACTTTTTCAGAGGCAAAAAGATCTCTTTTCCTTTGCCCCTCTAACAAATTCAGAAAACTAGCCAAGTTCAAAGATCATGCTGTGGAAACTTTTGCAGGTTTTAAAACAAATGTCTTGGATATCCACAGCCTCCCAGCTTGGACAGCTGACCAGGTTGTCTAGGACACAACACTGACCCTACTGGGACTCCCTGGAGCAGAAGCCTCTTTCCTATCTCTTTCAAAACGCTATGAAGCAGTTTGTAAAACTGCCTTGAGTTCAGGAACATTGCTTCAGAAATTCCAGTCAGAAGGCTTCTCTGGTGGCTCAGTGATGAAGAATCTGCCTGCCAATGCTGGAGACACAGGTTTGATCCCTAGTCTGAGAAGATCCCACATGCCACGGGGCAGCTAAGCCCGTGCACCGCAACTATTGAACCTGGGCCCTAGAGCCTGGGAGCCACAGCTACTGGGCCTATATTGCCAAATACCAAAGCCTGCTGGCCCTATGGCCTGTGTTCTGCAACAAGAGAAGCCACTGCAATGAGAAGCCCATGTACTGCAACTAGAGAGAAGTCCCCACTCACAGAAACTAGAGAGAAGTCCATGCAGCAAGGAAGACTCAGTTCAGTTCAGTCACTCAGTCGTGTCCAACTCTTTGCAACCCCATGAAACGCAGCACGCCAGGCCTCCCTGGTCATCACCAGCTCCCGGAGTTCATTCAGACTCACGTCCATTCAGTCGGTGATGCCATCCAGCCATCTCATCCTCAATTGTCCCCTTCTCCTCCTGCCTCCAATCCCTCCCAGCATCAGGGTCTTTTCCAATGAGTCAACTCTTCGCATGAGGTGGCCAAAGTACTGGAGTTTCAGCTTTAGCATCAGTTCTTCCAAAGAACACCCCGGGCTGATCTCTTTCAGAATGGACGGGTTGGCTCTCCTTGCAGTCCAGGGAACTCTCAAGAGTCTTCTCCAACACCACAGTTCAAAAACATCAATTCTTCAGTGCTCAGCTTTCTTCATAGTCCAACTCTCACATCCATACATGACCACTGGAAAAGCCAAAGCCTTGACTAGACACACCTTTGTTGGCAAAGTAATGTCTCCGCTTTTTAATAAGATTCAGATAGCCATAAATAAATAAAAAGAAATGCCAACCAAACTCAATCAAAATGCATCCGTGAATTCTTATTTAAAAATGGCTGTAGGGAAAGTCTGTCTAATCTCAAGGAATGACCATTTGGAAAACATTTGTCAAAATAAAAAATGGACATGCCAAACTAAAACAACCCAAATCCCTTCCAGTAATAGGGACATAGATAACTAAACTGTAGAACAGCATCAGCAAAAACATGGTTGAATTATACCTGCAAGCAACGATACGGATGGACGTGCCACATATTGGCTGAGTGAAAAAAGACAGGGCCAAGGAGACTGCAGAGAGTATGCTGCTCTTCATAACTCTTCAAACCAAGCAGACCTACCCAGAGAGACAGAAAAAGAGACGAGCTACCTTGAAATTCAGAGTATATTTGTTTTTTAAATAAATGAAGTCCAATCTAAATGCTCACGGGGTCACTTGAGGATTTTCAAGAGCAAATAAGACGTTTGAGAATCCCCTGATAGCTCATCCTCTCACATGCTGTGCTGTGCTCAGTCATGTCTGACTCTTGGTGACCCCATAGACAGTAGCTGCCAGGCTCCTCTGTCCACGGGGATTCTGCAGGCCAGAATACTGGAGTGGGTTGCCATGTCCTTCTCCAGGGGATCTTCCCAACCCAGGGATCCAACCCAGGTCTCCTGCATTGCAGAAGGATTCTTTACCAGCTAAGCTACCAGGGAAGTCCCATCCTGTCATGTTTACTGTTTAACTTTGGGAGCTTAATGTTTGCTAAAGCAATGTATTGAATGTAACTAATGTATGTTGCCTTATTAATTAATTAAGAGAAAACACATATTCAGTCAATTAAAGATAAAATAATGTTATAACGTAAAACATAAATGTTCTAAAGGAAAATAAATACAAGCAAATCAACAATTAGTGTTTAAAACCATATAGTGTGTCATCAAGCTGTCCTAAAAATGTAAAAACCATAAGTGTTGATTATGACACAATTACGCTT
>NW_017189642.1:0-44690 GCF_001704415.2 Capra hircus | reverse complement strand
CAGGAGCTGTTTAATCCAGTCCTGTTCTGCATGAATCAGCTAGACTTGGTCTCTGTTGCTTACTACCAATAATCTGGACAGATCCACCTGATTGTCTTTCTTCTCCTGCCTTGCTCCTCTTTGTCTCCTTTGCTGACTCTCTCTCCTCATCATAGGGCCAGATAATGGGAGGGAAATTGTCCATACTCATATCTAAGGGACCCTCACTTGCTCGCTGGCCTCTTCAGACATCCGTACTGAGAAGACTACCAGATCTCTGTCTCTAGCCTTGAACCCTCAAAGGCGAAATGCCTCAACATGGAAAAAAATACAGAAGTCAGAATCCTGAATCTCCAGCGGTCCACCAGCACACACATGCCCTCCCCTGATGGCACCTAGGCCAACCACAGTGTCCCCTGCTTAGACTCTGCACTACCCCCACAGCAGTCAAGGGGATGACCATGCAGATCCACAGAAGGAGTGCAGTCTGCAGGCCACCCCCAGCTGCCGGCCCCTTTGGGCTTGGCCTTGGCCCTGGTCTCAGCTGTGAGAGCTTCCTCACCTGGTCAGGCTGATCCCAGGGCCGTGGGTGGGTGAAGGAGGGAGTGGGTACCAAACCCCTGCCCTACCATCACTGCCCAAGGCTCCAGAAAGCTCTGGAGCCTGCATTGCACTTCAACTTCTTCCCCTGCCCCAATCTGCTTGCTCTTCCTTCCGTGCATGGGTGTCAATCGCTAAGAAACATGTGAGTGCACACTGTGTGCACCCCACACTGTGAGTACACCTGCAGCACCTCGTGTCTCCCTGCCTGCTCATCCTGCCTCACACTCTGTCTTCCATGAACGATGACCCTCTTCAGACTGTTCATCTGATCATGTTTGCTCCTCTGAGAAAAACCCTCTGAGGGCTTCTCATCCCTCACAGAATAAAATCTCATCTATTCCTAGACATGCAGCCTATATCATACCCAGGGCTTCGAAGAGCCATGCTTGGTTTAATGCTCCACTGCAACCAGCTCCAAAGTCTCCATTTTTGAAGAAGTCCTGCATTCTCATTTGATAACACGTCTTACAAACGAGGTAGCCAGGCCTGCCTCATGTTGAGCTCCTTTTCTCCGCCTTGCTCACTTGCCTCCAGCCCATCATTCTTGCGTGTCCTGGAACCTGCCAGATTGTTCCTGGAGTTGGGGCCTTGGCTCTTCCTAGTCCTTAAGCCTGGACCCCTCTTTACATGATCCCTTAAGGCACCTGAAGAATTCTTTACCCTTTATGTTCAGGACATTGACCACCATCCCTGTCACTGATGAGGTGTGGTTTTTTTTTTATCACTTTTTTTCGGAAGCATGGTGTGTTCTTTCAGCCTGCAAATGCAGCTCACCTTTGTCTCAAATTAGTTCTCTTATATATCTTTGATGGCGTCTATGTGCCATTTGGGGTTCCCTACTGCAGGGACACGAATTATCCTTATGTTGGATTATCTTTGTCTCTCTTCCAATGCTGTTAGTGTCACTCTAATTGCTTTTGCTTTTATCTCTTTCATCTGCATACAGTGTTTGTCTGATTGGATTTTCAGCTATGCATATTCTGTTTCTGGCTGTCTTTAAATGTACTTATTAGTTCCTTAATGGCACATCTTGGTCTGCAGTTTGTTTCCCTAGGTTGGGAATTTGCCCTTTCATCTTACTGTGTTTTATCTTCTCATCTTTGAACTCTTATTGCGAACATGTTCTTATAAAATTGTAAGGAATTTCCGTCTCTTCCTTTTGTGTATTCGCTCCTTGGTGAAAGTTTGACTTTCCTGAGCCATATCTCCCTCCCTGTCTCTCTTCTCCCTTTTTTTTTTTTTTTTTTAGCTTTTGGCCATAAAATGTTTCTAGAAGTACCATGTGTTTTTTTGTCAACTTGGCTCAGGCTTCGACGGCTCCGTCCAGTTCTGTTTGTTGGCTTTGCTGCAGAGGGGAGTTTTGGCTGTCTCCTCCTGGTCCGCTGGCCTGTCTCAGTGCTTTCCCCTCTAGGCTGTCGTGAGCTTGGCTCTTGTGGTCAGAACCAAGTTGTACAACCAGGGGAACTGCAGGCAGGGGGACTCTTCGGCCACATCTGGAGTCGCTAGCTTAGGAACAGTGTTCAGTGTTTTATGTCACGGCTCGCTCTAGCCCCTTGAAGGACATACATGCCATTCCTGGAAAGGGGCACCCCAGGCTCCTGCTGGTTCCCTGAGCTGGGTGGCCCCAAGCACAGGCACCTCCTGCAGTGCTGGCCTCTAGACCTGGGACATACATGTGCTTGTGCCTGGTTCAAACTGTCACCCTGCAGAGACCAGCATGCCCCTATAAAGCAATTCTATTCCAATTCAAAAGGAGTTTTCAAGAGTGAGAGATGCCTCCCCAGTTCCTCTGTTCCAGCCTATTGGAGAGGTCTTGGGGCTCTCATGAGCTTCCTGACATGGCTTCCAGGGGTGGAGCAGCCCTGCGGCTGCTTTGTTCTCTGGAGCCCTTTCCTCAGCTGCCAGGTTGTGGCATGTGCTGCATGCAATGTTACATCCCTTGCCTTCGCAGAATGAAATCTGCCCTTCCCACTCCTTGCTGTCTGTGTGTTTCCCCATCTTCTCTGGGATCGGGAGAGAGCAGGTACGTGGGAGGTTGGAAGCTGCCGTTTGGACCAGATGCTCTCATCTGCGGTGACTTGATCGTGTCGTGTGGCTGCTGACGCGGGTCCCCGGAAGCACACCCCAGCCCCGCCACCCTCTGTTGTCTTCAGCTCTTCCCAGGTGCGGATTCCAGGCGACTTTCCACTGGCGGGCTGGAAGTCAGTCTTCCATTGTATTTTCTACCCCATTAGTGCTTGTACACAGGGCCACCGCTGACTTACTGATGTGTGTCTTCTCACTTTTTCTCCGGTCCCCAGAGTTGTTTCAGGGAGCGAGATTCAGTCCCTGCCAGTGACCTACAGAAACCCCGCAGCCTGCTGGTGCCCTTGCCCTGCAGGCTTCTCGGCCCTTCTGTCTGCCACGGGCAGACCGTGCTTTTCAGCCAGCCTGGCTCCAGGTCCCCCTGTTGTGACCTTGAAGATTTCCTTGGGCTCTGCTAGTGGGGGTGGGGGTGTCCTGTCCCAGACTGCCCCTCTAGCGGGTCACTCATGGTGCCTCAGCTTTGGATGTCACCCCTTCTTTTTGTCTTTTGTTGCTCCTTTTCTTCAGCGGCTCCTGTGTTGTCATCAGGAAGCAAGGCTGTCAGACCTGCAGCTGTGGGGTGACTTCCACTAGTGAGAGGAAAACAAACGGTATTAAGAGAAAAACTGCAGCAGGCAAGAGCTGTGGGAGCCTATTGCTGGGAACCAGAGAGGCAGGCGCAACCAGTGTCTGCACACAGGCCGTGGGGACCTGAAGCTGGATATATGGCGAGGGGCCCCCAGGGGCCAGCTTTCCCCTGATGAGCATCCGTCTGTTTGTGGGAGGGCTTGACATGAGTAGTCTGTAGCACAGATGTGCACAGGGGCCCAGAAACATGGTGGGAGAGAAGTAGCTAGATATGGAGGCTGGGAAGAGATGAAGTGACAAAAATGTCAGTCATAAGACTTGAGTTCTGGGTTTCCTCTCATTCTTAGCACATTTATCCAGCCCCCCTTCAGTGACCTACATGGGACCCAATCCTTCGCACCCCAAGCAAGTCACACCACCTTCCAGAGCTCTCCCCTGGCTCCTGGTATCTCCTCTCTGACAACACTCATGAAAAGCGCTGTGATTTCGTTATTGACTCTTTGCTTTATAAGATTGTTTGTACTGGAAGAAAGAGAAGAAACAGATGCAGATAGAAAGCATATCTTGTTGCCAGAGCATCCACTATGGAGTGAATGAGGGGGTGACGTGAAACACTTCTCCCCACTCCCAGCGTCTTGGTTGTGACAACAGTGTTCAAAGTTTGCCCCTCCCTGCTGGGCATTCCAGAGTAGAAGCCATTTCTGCCACCTCGCTTTATTCCTATGGAGTTCTAGAACATTTTCATCACCCCTAAAGGAAGCCATGTGGAAGACAGCCTGACGTTTCCTCAAAAGGTTACGTGTGGAATGCCCGTGTGACCCAGAAATTCCACTCTAGGTATAGACCCAAGAGAATCGAAAATATACACCTGTGTAAAAACTTGTACACAAATATCCACAGCAGCTAAAAGGTAGAAGCAACCCAGATGCCTATCAACAGATGAACACAGCGTGGTGTGTCTATACAGTGGAATGTTATTCAGCATAAAAAAGGAAGAAGTTCTAATACATGCTACAACATGGAAGAACCTTGAACACATGCTGGGTGAAAGAAGCCTGTCACAGAAAGCCATATATTGTATGATTCCATTTATATGAAAGGTCCAAGCAGATCCGTAGAGACATAAAGGAGATTAGTGTTTGCCAGGGGCTTGGGAGTAAGGGGCGCTGGGGAAGTACCTGCTTAGTGGCTGTGAGGTTTCCTCTGGGGGGGGTGACAAAATGTTCCGAAACTAAATAGTGGTGATGCTTGCACAACATTGTGAATGTACTAAGTGCTGCTAATGGTAAATTTTGTATCATGGGTTTTACCACAATTAAAAAAAAGATTGATCAAACGCTCTCAGAATATTTAGCCAACAACCTTCAACTTGGCTACATGCCTAGTCATTAAACTTCTAGGACTAAATTCCTTTCTGACTGTCATGGTTACCATGTTCTGGGCTTCGGAGATTTCATTTGGGTCAGCGTGGTCCAGTCCACCATGTGTCCCCATAGATCCCCACGCTCACCTCTTTCTCTTAAATGGGACAGCAGAGCTACTTGGCAGAGCGTTGGAAAACCTGCCGTAATGATTTAGGGTAATTGGTGAAGTTGGCTATCATTTTAGTGGGTTCTCACAAAATTTAAGGTCGAATTCACATATCATGACATTCACCCATTTAAAGGGTTCAGTGGCATTTAGTACATTTGCAATGTGCATTCTAATGGGAAAGATTGAAGGCAGAAGGAAAAGGGGGTAGCAGAGGATGAGATGGTTAGACAGCATCACCTACTCAATGAACACGAGTTTGAGCAAACTCCAGGAGATAGTGGAGGACAGAGGAGCCTGGCGTGCTGTAGTCCATGGGGTCACAAAGAGTCAGGCACGACTTAGGGACTGAACAACAGTAACAAATGTACAACCATTGCTTCTATCTAGTTCCAAAATATTTGTATCACCCCCCCCCCAAAAAAAAAATCCCTGTGTCCATTAGGAGTCATTCTCTATTACTTACTACCTCTGGCCCCTGGCAGTGAATATCCTTGCAGTCTCTGGATTTTCCTATTTCTGGATATTTCATATACATGAAATCTCATAATATTTGTCCTTTTGTATCTGGCTTACTTCACTTAGCATTAACATCTTCAGTTCATGATCCATCCATGCTGTACCAGGTGTCAGAGTTTCCTTCTTTTTTTTTTTTTCCTTTTGGCCACCATGGGGCTTGTGGAATCTTTGTTTCCTGACCAGGGATTGAACTCTGGCTCTTGGCAGTCAGAGCGCCAAGTCCTTCTTGGGACCTTCTGGCTGCTGTGATGTGTGCTGTTAGGAACATCGTCATCCATGGGCTCTTGTTTGAGTCTCTGTTCTCAACTCTCCAGGGTCCATACCTTGGAGGGGAATCTCTGGGTCACATGGGAACTCTCCGTTTACCTTTTTGAGGAACTAACTGCCTGACTATTCTCCACAGTGGCAGTGTGTTTTCAAACTTGCTTATCTTTCCCACATGTGGTGGTTTCATGCTGTGACGAGGAGACTTACCGTATGGCACTGACTGCCTTCATTTGGGGAGGGTTCTATGTTTGGGCGGCATGAACTGTGTTTTGTACAGCTTTTCAAAGCATAGTTTCTTGCATCTTCTAAAAACTGGGCTATTAAAGAATACACTGAGTTCAGAACAGGGCCACTGAACTTTAGGTTCCACTGGTGAAGCCTTCAAGCAGAACCCCGTCCCTCTTCCTCTGCAGAGACCTCTGAGACCATCTTGCAGTGCCAGTTTGATTGCTCTCAGATCTTTAAAGGGGGCCAAAGCTGGAGACTCACAGTGCTGCTGCCTTGATGATTCATGCAGAGAAACCTCCTGGATTCTGAGATGCTGTAGCTCGTACTGGAGGGAGAAAGAATTGGAAGCCCCAACGAGTGACTCTTCAGGACAGAAGCAGCCTCTGCCGGGAGGCCTGTTCTCGCCTCGGGTCCCAGACTATTGACGTGGGGAAGTAGCCACCCCCTCATCCTTCCAGTTCGTGGCTTCGTAGTGATGCTTGGGCTCCTGACCGGATTCCACGAGGTGGCTGAAAGGTGGAAATGAAAGGAGCTGACACACGCATCTCCCAACATGGGCCTGATGCAAGCATGACTGAAATTAGGAAACGTCAGGATATCGCTGGGGCTCTGGAAGTGTCCTAGAGCTCACTCTGGGGGAGCCTGATTCCACTTCAAGGGAAGAATACCTTTTCAGCTACAGCCTTCACCTGGTTTTGTGGTCTGTCTGTCTTTAATATGAAATCCTTGGGGGTTGAGTAATCCCACCTGAGTGTCCATGGTCTGATCAGTGCAAGTGCCAAATGTCAGCAATCACACCCGTGGAATTCACAGGAGCCTTGGATCCAAAGAGTGCCTGGTACAGCATACCAAGGCTGCCTCCCGCTTGATTACTGGAGGTTCCTTTCATTAGGAAAATACAGTCAGTTCTTGCCATCAGACCCCTTGGGATACAGTGATTTGGACTGAAGTCAAGATTCCTGCAACTCTTTTTCCTTTGCTAGGTCAAAGCAAGGATTTGATGTAATGTTTTTTGTTTCACGAGCATAATTAGCAAATGATTTTATTTACACAAGAGCCTTCTCTCAGTCTTTATAGATGTTTAAGATTTGTGTAGCTCTTCTGCTTCAATGTGATATGTCATTTCCTCTCCAAATCGTGTGTTTTGCTAATCACACATTGGAAAACAGAAGTTGTTATGGGAAAAACTGGATCAGAGTAGACCATGAGAAATGTGTGTGATTTGGTAATCAGAGCTCACAAAACCAGTAACCATTGTGGTTAAAGAAGCACCAGGGCTCACTGGAGGCTCTGTTGGCATTTGCAAGTGGCATCAATATCAGCTGACTGGTTTTTGCCATGACCCCAGATTGGTGCTTCCTTCCCTGCATTGTACAGGTTAGTTTTTCTGTTGATATTAAAAGCTGGGTCCTGGGCAAGGCTGCCTTTGGCAATGATTTTTTTAAACACAGGGAAACATGTCAACACTTTCTTTCACACTCATAGCTGTACTATCTAGAGCATAATGCTATTGAAAACATTGCAGTGCTTTGAGCCACTAAAAGAAGGCACTTCTGCAAGGTTTCCAGCCTTTTCTCTTAATATATCCACGTGAAGTGAAGGCATCCTCTTTAATTGTGAGACAGCTTGGGTGAAACAGCTTTGAAATCTTGGTGTCGGGCAGCACAGTTTCCAGTCATGTTGCTGTCACCTCTGCCTCTGCAGACATGCTGCCCCTGTGCCCCAAGCAGGCACGCCATCACCCTCCTGAGGCCTGAAGGCTGACTCTGCTCCGAGCATCCATTTGGGGCAGTTGGAGCCCTCAAGGACTTCAGCATCACCTCCCCGGCTGCCTTCAGTGAGCCAGTCCAGTGGCCCATGTCTTCAGTCACCAGCCCTTTTTCTGCGCAAGCTGCAACCCATTCTGAAGAGTCCATGCCTGCCACTACGTGGGATGCCCCTCTATTTCCAGGCCTTTCCTCATGGCCTCAGGAGGTGCTGCTATCACCGCTTATCCCTGTCCCCGCTTTTCCCTGTCCCTGGCTCTTCTACTGGTCGGCCGTGGAGCGCCTGCTGGAGTCCTCACCAAACAGGACTCCCTCCCTCCCTTCCTGGCCTCTTTAGCTTGCGTGTTCCTTAGTCTCTGGCCAGTTTGTGAGTATTGGTCAACCTTTGTAAGCACTGTCTTCTGTAGCATCTTCTGGAAGTCGTTCAGTCCGGCAATTTTGGTAGTTTCAGCCAGAGGAGTCTCTGCAGGTCTCTCTGCCTCACTGCGGGGAGCCGATCCGTGGACCTGCACCCCCAGCATGACCGTCCTCTGTGGCCACACACTCTCTGTCGCTGTAGGCGTCACTCTCGGCTTTCCTGGGCCCTCAGTGGCCACTCCGGCACCCTCTCCTGCCAACCCCAAGGTCCAGGCACCCATAGTCGGCATGTCCTGGCTGCCTCCTTGAAGCTGATGGGCAGAGGGTGCCATCTTCCCTTGGCACACGGTTCCTGAGCGAGGGGGCGACAGGAAAGAGGACGTGTGTGCTCTCTGGGGCACTGTGGGAGCAGGAAAGGCCTCTCAGAAGTCGAGAGCCAGGGTGACACACGGGGCTTACCCTGACTCATTGATTCCTCCAGGGAGGGGCTTCCCAGTGGTGGCAGGATAGAGCTGTTGCTGGGGTCACCCAGGCCCACCTGGTCTGCCCTGCCCAGAGCACTCATCATCAGCCCTGAAGACCCGCTGTGTCTGGCCTTCCTCTGTGCCTGGGACAGAGGACAGGGTCACCCTTGGCTGCCTCCCCTCATCCGCTCCCCCAAATGGGGAGCACTTGAAGCCTAGAGAGTGAGTCTGGTTCTACCCTGGTGTCCCCATCCAGAACTGAGGCTGGCTTCGGGCAAGGGCCGTCGACGAGCACATGTCATCTCAGATATGACCTCAGACAGGTGACCTTGTCTGCTTATCTCTGCTCTTCTTTTGACCTGTAACATTGAAGAGTTGATCAGGTGGATACCCACAAGTCTCAAATGGATGAACTTAAGAACTAGGTACTCGGTTCTCAGGGTCCTCTCTGGGGCAGTGTGTGTGCACACGCATGCACACAGAGATACAGTCTGATGAAAGGGGGGATGAAGAGAGGGCTGTTTGGTTTCTTTGAAACTGTGTTTTAACAAACCCCGTAATCCTTCTGCTGGGGGGCCTCGAGTATTTGCCTGGCCTCCCTCCTTCAGGTTACCCTGCCACCGAGCAGGCAACTGAGCCAGGGGTAACTCACTTGGATTACCTGTTTGGCACCCTTTTTGCCTCCACTTCACACTCAGCAGAATGGCTTCCAAGCTTCTTTGTGGGCTTTTATTTGTTTTCAGTAGCAGTCAGAAAATCAAAGTACCAAACCACCTCTGTGCCCGTCAGTCCACAGAATTGAAAATCACCATATTTTCATAGCGGCTTCAAGTAATTTCAATTTGAAAGAGCCAGGACGTCATAGATAGTTAAAGGCTGTCTTATTCCCATCATTGGTGCTATTAAAAACTCATTTATCGATCATTTCGGTGAAAGGGCAGGTTTTATGTTATGTCTATGTGATTGTAATAAAAATCTCTCAAAGCCCACGCAATTCATTTAGGCCAAGTTGCAGTCTGGGCACAGGGGTCTCCCCACTTGGTAGCCAAAGAATTCTCTCCTCCCCTCCTTGAGCTTCTTTTTAGTTGTTCCTTTGTGTTGAGGTGGAGACTGCTTATAATGCGGTGTTAGCTGCTCCTGCAGTGCCTCCTCGCAGGGCTGGCTGTCACTCCACCCTGCTGCTGGCCCAGGTTTCCCTATCCTCAGTTGGTGGCACTTTTCCCCACACTGGCCAGCTGTGTTGCTTCACCTCCTGGTCACGTCCCGAGTCCCCACTACCTACACCTGGGACTGTGCCTCAAGAGCCCCTGGAGCAGTCTGCCCTGCCCTGGGCATCGCCCCATGAGGAATTGCCATCCCCTGCCCCAGATCATCAAGGTGATACTGCTGCAGGGCTGCTGTGGCATGGAGTCCAGCAGGCCTCAGAGTCCCCCAGGCCACCTGCTGCCCTCTGGGGTCTCCTGCAGGCCACTCTCCACACAGCAGCTGAAGGAATCCCATCACACCCAGAATCAAACCCAACACAGCTCCATGACCCCTCCTTGAGGCCTCCCTGCTGCCCAAAACCTTCTTCCCCATAAGACCCTTGAGACCCTCCCTCACTTTCTGTCTTTCCCTCCTTTTCCCCCCACCATCGCCAAGCGGGTTCTTTTCTTCTCTGAAATCTAAACAGTTCATGCTTTTGGACCTTCACTTTCCCCAGCACAGGCTGCCCTAGGACCTGAGCCAGCCTGTTTCCCCTCCATGGATGCTAGGCATGTTCTAGTCTCTTCCCTTCTGTTTTGACTTTCTTTTTGGTTATGTCAACTTTTACATGATTCAGAAAATGAAATTCTGGTCCACACACCTGGCGAGTTCTGGCCCTGTGCCATTCCTCACCTCAGTTCCGCCTACCCCATGTTGGACTAGTTCTGTGCATTTCTGCCCTCTGCTTCCTAAAGTCTCTGTTTCTCCCCTGAAGAATGGCCTACCGTGGACCCCTTCCTGGGGGTCCCACCCTGAGGTTCCCTCCCTGGGGTTCAGGCTACCTGGCTCTCCATGGTGCGCACATGTCAGTGTTGGCCCAATAGGTCTCGGGCGGTGGCTGTCTGGCTTGGCTGCAGTCTTGGGCCAGTAAAAAGAATGCTATCACCAATAGCATTGTGCTCAAATGCAGAATGTTGTTTTGTGTTTCTGTGGGTATGTGTTCTTGGTAGATTTCTAGAAGGGCTGGCCCTAGACGGCATTGACACCCTTGTTGGTACCTAAGGGGCATTCCTGGGGCACATGCTTCATGCCGAAGCTCACCGTAGTTAGAGTATCCACAGATGCACATGAGGGCTCTGAAGAAGCCAGACTTGGCCATCAGGGCCCCGTTTTCCTGTGGCCTGGGACTGTCTGGGTTCCCGACACAGAGCTAAGCCTGGGCTTACCCTCGAGCTCTGCCGGAGACAGCCAGGATAGGTAGGAAGGCGAGGTGTGCCCTTTCCATGCCCCGTCTCCCTGGGCCCGACCTGTGAGTTCCTGGTGCAAACTCACTTTTGGGGACTGAGCCATGTCATTCGAGTCTTGTGGCCAAGGCAGGCCTTGGTGCCTTGGTGGTGGTCTCCAGGGCGTGGCCAGCAAGGGAAGTCACTTGGGGTGGGTTGTTGTGAGCCTCACGGGCCCCAGGAGGCTCTGGGGCTGAGATCTGGAACACAGATGAGTCTGGCTCTTTTCCAGGGTGAGTTTCTAAGAGAGGGCTTTGCAGGTGACTGGCTCTGAGCCCACAGTTCTGGTTTCCAGGCCTCCCTGGCCCAGGTGATGCTCTCACCCTGTTGGCCCAGCCACGAGAGCAGCATGGCCAGACTCTAATCCCAGAGTCTGGAGCCTCACAGTAACCATTGTCCAAGGAGATAGGAGGGGGTCCTACCGGGTGGGACCCATGCATACGGGAGGAACTGGTCTGTCAGCATGGAGGAATGGGGAGGCGCCCGCCCTGGAATCAGGCACGTCCCAGTGCCAAAGCCCCACGTGGTCAGGAGAGTCTGGTGAGAAAGACTCCCCCAGCAGGGAATTGCTCCTCTTCTCACGTGAGAACCCTGGGCAGTAGTGTCTGGTTGCCCCATCCCACTGTTTAGACAATGCCTTTGTGACTCTTCTCTGTCTAGGGTGTTGGTACCCATTGTCAAGATAGGAGGAGACTGAGGCGCAGGATGTTGAAGTTACTTGTGCAGATCCATGTTTGGAAATGGCAAAAAAAAAAAAAAAAATCATGATTTGGGCTCGGTGTGGCTTACTCCAAATCTAC
The DNA here is from genome assembly GCF_001704415.2 of Capra hircus. Taxonomy (NCBI): domain Eukaryota; kingdom Metazoa; phylum Chordata; class Mammalia; order Artiodactyla; family Bovidae; genus Capra; species Capra hircus. The sequence goes on along the minus strand of NW_017189642.1, from coordinate 33,057 downwards.
AGGTTTTTCCTCAGCACTGCACTCGGCACCACCTCCCCAGGGGCAGTGTTGGGCTCTTCCCATCACCAAGGTGTATTGTGCGGTTTTCATTGAACACCCATTTGAGAAAACCCCAAACACAAAAGCTTAAAGTAACACTTATGCTTAAAAACACAAAAACTTAAAGTAACACTCCCTGGGGAAGAGGAGCCCCCTCAATTTTGGTGAGTAGGTCCCTCTCCAGCGGGTGAGAGAGCCTCTCGTCATCCGTCCAACCCAGAGGCCCTAGCTCGTAACACTGAGAAGCCATCTTGGCAAGCCTGCTAGAGATGGGCCTCAGGGTGACCACAGTGTCGGTAGGGTGCTGTGGGCCATCACTGTCAGCAGCCCCAGGCTCTCAAGTCATCTGTGAAGGGGAAGGGCATTTCAATCTGGGGGACGCTAGTAGGACAGCCCCTCTCCTGGGGCCCTGCCCATGTCAGGGCACCCCAGACCTGCTGGCGCCCACTTTTTTCTGCACACCAGTTTGTTCCCTGTGATACTGACATCCTTGTTTAACACTCAGGGAAGAAAAGTCCGAAGAGCAGGATCTCCAGGGCCTGAAGGACAAACCTTTGAAGTTCAAAAAGGTGAAGAAGGATAAGAAAGAAGACAAAGAGGGCAAGCATGAGCCCCTGCAGCCAGCAGCCCACCACTCTGCCGAGCCAGCAGAGGCCGGCAAAGCAGAGACCTCAGAAGGGTCAGGCTCGGCCCCAGCCGTGCCAGAAGCTTCTGCGTCCCCCAAGCAGCGGCGCTCCATCATTCGTGATCGGGGCCCCATGTACGATGACCCCACTCTGCCCGAAGGTTGGACCCGAAAGCTTAAGCAAAGGAAATCTGGCCGCTCCGCTGGGAAGTATGATGTGTACTTGATCAAGTAAGTGAGGGTGATTCCTGTCTCTCCAGAGCAGGGAAGGCTAGTGGTGGTGGTTGGGGGAGAGTCAGGGACCACCACTAAGAAACTTTTGGGGACCCCTTGGAGTGTTAGCTCCTTGCGGCTCATGGATCAAGAAAGTATGTGTGCGTAACCCACTTCCGGTCGGGTCTTCAGTAGTGACCACTGCTGGTGGGTCCAATCAGGTATGCTTGGAATGACCACCTGGGGAGGTCACTGCCCTGAGGGAGATGTCCATCAGGGCCTTGTCTGGAGGAAGAATAGCACTGGGGACACAGAGTTCTGCCATGCATACTCTGCTGATGATTTCCCAGCAGAGGGGCTGTCCTCAGAACCTGGGAACCTCTTCTTTGTGGGAGAGTCCTTCTGTGCCAATACTTCATGAGCCCTGAGAAATACAAATTTATAGGGTTCAGTCTGTTGCGTGAGGCGTGCTGGGAAAGGGGGGCTGTCTGATACAGCCTAGAGAGAGCCCCAGATGGGCTCGGAGTGCCTTTCCCACTGTCCCTCTGGCCTTTGTCCAGCTGTGGGCTGGTGGTTGGGTGTTATCTGTTGAAACAGAGTCACTTCCTAGCCAGATATTTAGAGGACGAGTGTGACTACGTTCATTTCACTTGTCCCCCTTAAATGACTCCAGACAGGTTAGCCATTTTGGAATTCACTCGTACAGTCTCATTTAATTCCAGTAACTCAGATAAAGCATCATCCTACTGGCGAATGAGGAAACTGATTCCTGGAGAGTTCAGTCTGGCAGGTAGACAGGGTCCCCGGGCCAGACCCCTTTGGGGGGCTGAGGAGTGCAACTCCCGGGGGCATCCACGTAGCAGCAGGCCACGTGGGCACCTATGGCCATCAGGCGACCCGATTGCTTCCTGTATAAATGGGACCATAGCTCCCTAGTTTTAGCTCATCTCAGCTTCTCTTAAATGTCTCTCTTGGTGAGCTGTATCATCGGGCATGTCAGTTGCAGAACATCTCCTGTCAGAGGGCTCACCATCCACCTTCTCCTGTGCCCCACCTCCAGCATTGCTCTGGAAGCTTCTAACCTTTCTTTGTGTGTCTCCGCTTGTTCCCACAGTCCCCAGGGAAAAGCCTTTCGCTCTAAAGTGGAGTTGATTGCGTACTTCGAAAAGGTAGGCGACACCTCCCTGGACCCTAATGATTTTGACTTCACGGTAACCGGGAGAGGGAGCCCCTCCCGGCGAGAACAGAAACCACCTAAGAAGCCCAAATCTCCCAAAGCTCCAGGAACTGGCAGAGGTCGGGGACGCCCTAAAGGGAGTGGCACCACGAGACCCAAGGCAGCCGCGTCAGAGGGTGTGCAGGTGAAAAGGGTTCTGGAGAAAAGTCCTGGAAAGCTGCTCGTCAAGATGCCTTTCCAAGCTGCGCCGGGCAGCAAGGCAGAAGGGGGTGGGGCCACCACCTCGGCCCAGGTTATGGTCATCAAGCGCCCCGGCCGGAAGCGAAAAGCGGAGGCCGACCCCCAGGCCATTCCCAAGAAACGAGGCCGAAAGCCAGGCAGTGTGGTTGCTGCAGCTGCCGCCGAGGCCAAAAAGAAAGCCGTGAAGGAGTCGTCTATCCGGTCCGTGCAGGAGACCGTGCTCCCCATCAAGAAGCGCAAGACCCGGGAGACGGTGAGCATTGAGGTGAAGGAGGTGGTGAAGCCCCTGCTGGTGTCCACACTTGGTGAGAAGAGCGGGAAGGGACTGAAGACCTGCAAGAGCCCAGGGCGGAAAAGCAAGGAGAGCAGCCCCAAGGGGCGCAGCGGCAGCGCCTCCTCGCCACCCAAAAAGGAGCACCACCACCACCACCATCACGTGGAGCCCCCAAAGGCCCCCGCGCCTCTGCTCCTGCCCCCGCCCCCACCCCCACCCGAGCCCCAGAGCTCCGAGGACCCTGCCAGCCCCCCTGAGCCCCAGGACTTGAGCAGCAGCGTCTGCAAAGAGGAGAAGATGCCGAGAGCAGGCTCGCTGGAGAGCGATGGCTGCCCCAAGGAGCCTGCTAAGACTCAGCCCGCGCTCGCCGCCGCGGCCCCGGCCACAGAAAAGTACAAACACCGAGGGGAGGGAGAGCGCAAAGACATTGTCTCATCCTCCATGCCAAGGCCAAACAGAGAGGAGCCTGTGGACAGCCGGACGCCCGTGACCGAGAGAGTTAGCTGACTTTACGCAGAGCGGATTGCAAAGCAAACCAACAAGAATAAAGGCAGCTGTTGTCTCTTCTCCTTATGGGTAGGGCTCTGACAAAGCTTCCCGATTAACTGAAATAAAAAATATTTTTTTTTCTTTCAGTAAACTTAGAGTTTCGTGGCTTCAGGGTGGGAGTAGTTGGAGCATTGGGGATGTTTTTTTCTTATCGACAAGCACAGTCAGGTTGAAGACCTAACCAGGGCCAGAAGTAGCTTTGCACTTTTCTAAACTAGGCTCCTTCAACAAGGCTTGCTGCAGATACTACTGACCAGACAAGCTGTTGCCCAGGCTTCTTAGGGTGTGCCTGCACCTCCCTCCCACCCAGTCCCCCTACGTGGTCACTAGGGACAGAGAGCACTTGAGAAGACACTCCTGGTTTGGGGGCCATCGCTACCCCAGTCTCAGCTCTCCTCTCCCCCCACACCCTGCCCAGCCTCGAGCTCCACCACCCCACCCTCCAGCCCCCCTTATGCCCACCCACGTCGGGACCAGGAGGTCCGGGGCAAAAGAGACAGTTGGATCCTTTCAAGACGGTGGAGACGGCCAGTGGCTCCAGCCCGTGTGATCCCACCCATGGGGGTACACAGACGGCTCCCCACCAGCCCCAATCCCAAATCGACCAGGACATTTCACAGGATGGGGACGTAGCACCTGTCGGCCCCGGTTCTGGCCCAGCTAGGAGGGAGGCATCCTTTGAGCCCCCCTGGGTGTCGACTGGCCTGCACCAGAGGCGACATTGGCCCAGGGCTGGCCTCCAGCGAGTAGCACTAGACAGAGGCCACCAAGGCCACGTGCCGAGGCCCCAGCAGGCTGGCCCAGGCTACAGCTGGCGGAGTGCCACAGGCCAGGTAGAAGGCATCCCTAGCTGCTCAGAGCAGTTGTGGCCGCTAGTTCGAGCCTTAGTAGACAGGGCCAGGGGCCAGGGGGAAGGCAGGGGAAATGTTCTTCCAAAACTTTTCCAATTCTCAACTCCTTTAGGGACAGCTTAGAACTATTTGCACTATTGAGTCTTCATGTTCCCACTTCAAAACAAACCTGCTTTGCGAGCAAGCTAGCGGGCTTGACTTGGCGACCCTTTGTCCCTCAGGCCACTAGACGTGACAGTGTTGACAACTACCTGGATCTGTATATACCTGCGCTTGTTTTCAAGTGGGCTCAGCACATAGGGTTCCCACGAAGCTCCGAAACTCTAAGTGTTTGCTGCAATTTATAAGGACTTCCTGATTGGTTTCTCTCCTCTCCTTTGGTTTCTGTCTCCTTTCATTTCAGCCTTTTTATTTCTCCCCTTCCTCCCTCGTCCTCACTGCTCCCTTCTGTTCCAGGCAGCCTCAGTGCCCAACCGTAGTTTGAGCCGACGCTGGTCAGCTCAGGCCCCCAGAACTACCCCCACCCTTGGCCTTCCTGCCGTCCACCCCAGCCTCCCCTGCCACCCATTTCTGAGCCCTGAGGAAGCCCCAGACTCCGCTGAATCCACCCAGCCCTAGTACCCCAGCCTCTCTGAGGGGCATGGGAGAGGCAGGATCTTGCTCTCCCAGGAGTCCCCTCCTTAGTCAGACCCTGGATCCCAGGTCTCCTCAGCCTTCCCACTCAACGGCAGTGGGTAGGAGAAGTGGACCCAGATTGGGATTGCAGAGCCAAGGGCAGCACAGAGACCCACTGTGGCCTGCCAGCATCACGGAGTGGCCAAGCCCTGACCTTGGCCTGTGCAGGACCCAGCTAGGGTGGGGTAGTCGGGCCGGGCAGCAGGCAAAATGAATGCAGATACCCCCTGCCACTCCTCTGAGCAGGAGTTCTTCTCTGCTGGGCCCCGTGCGGCCTTTGCTTGCTGGAGGCTGGTAAGGGTGGCTGGTACTTCAGGCTTTTCCCCATCAGCACCAGGGCTGTGGTGTTGGGGCGTCGAGGCTTGGGCTTGTTGCGGGGTGTTCATTTGTCAGTTTCAATTTGAGACCCCGTGCTCTTACCCTCTGTTCAGGAAGTCCTTATCTAGCTGCATATCTTCATCATATTGGTATATCCTTTTCTGTGTTTACAGAGATGTCTCTTATATCTAAATCTGTCCAACTGAGAAGTACCTTATCAAAGTAGCAAACGAGACAGCAGTCTTATGCTTCCAGAAACACCCACAAGCACGTCCCACGTGAGCTGCTGCCATGAACTGTCAAGTGCGTGTTGTCTCGTGTATTTCAGTTACTATCCCCCAGCTTTCCTCACTGCAGTGTAACCATGAAGGAGTGAAACATCTTAGAAACCATCTAGCACTTCCTTGCCAGTCCTTTAGTGATCAGGACCCCTAGTTGACAGTTCCAATCAGTAGCTTCAGAAAAAAAACGAAACCGTGTCTCTCTCTCCCAGAATGGTTAGAAGCAAGGGAATTTGCCCTGTTCTCTGTTTGTGGAGTTGTAGCTGCCCTTTCTAGCATTTTTGTATCCATTTCTTGATGCTGCAAAAGCAAGTCCCCCAACCAAACCCACTCTGCTGTCCACCTGCTGGGCTTCACTTCTGAGTCCTCCCCCAGGAAGGGATGGGAGTTGGAAGAGGGGGCGTGTTCATTGGGGTCCCTCTTCCTCCAAGGACAAAAGGCTCCTGGTACTCTCAGAGGACCCCTGTCCACATGAGCCTGCTCTCCAGCCCATTTGTCAGGGAGGTGCCATCTGGTTTGCTGGGTCAGGTTTTGAGGCATTAATTTCACCAAATCCATAAAATGTGGCTCCTGGGACCGGTCTCCAAAGCTGACCTCCCCAGCAGCTTGGCACCATCTGGTCCTGGGCCAAGGAGAGCTGGGCCTGCCATGCTCACCTCTGACCTGTAACAGTTGATTTTGGAGCTGACCGATGGTGGTGGTCGAGAACACTGTATCTCAAGTGGCGTTTCCTTTCTGCCCAGCCTAACCTGCAGGCCCCTTGCTCCCCAGCTCCTGCCCCTAGAGTTTCAAGGCTGCAGGTGGCACCTTAGGGTTTTCTCCCCCTTTCATCCACATCCCCTCTCCCCCAGATACAGGCATTAGGAGCAAGTCACCTTTGGGCAGGGGTGCTGAAGGTCCTGTACCACTTCTGTCCTGGAGACAGGTGGACAGAAGGTTGGAGGGCAGGCCTAGCCTTGGAATTCTCACCAGCTGTGTCCGGCCCAGTTGGGGAGTGTGATGTTGATTCTGTGTGTACTTAAACATTGCGAAGATTCAGGGGGCATCCCTTTGGGACTGTGTCCGGAAGACAGGAATTGATAAGACAGCTTCCAGATACCCGAGGGGCTAGGTCCGTCACATTGGGTCTCCCCGCCCCGTGCCTGTCACTTGGCTGTCCTAACCTGTGTCGTTGCTGGCGTTGGCACCACAGTGAGGCGGGGCCCCTGGGCCACAGCAAGGTCCAGTACACGTCCCTTTTGCACCGTAGTCCTTATCAAAAGGCACAGGAGACCCCCAGAAATGCGCTGCTCCCCCCCACTCCCCTCAGCTCCCTGGACGGTGGAAGCCACAGCAGTGGCCTGGGCATGCTGGTCAGTCAGCACCTGACCTCTCCTGAGCCCCCATGCCGGTGCTAGCAGCAGTCTGCTCAGTGGTGGCATGCCAGCCTAGAGGCCATGAGCAGTGGCAGTGGGACATGGAACAGCACCAGGTTGTCACCTGCCTCCCTGCTTGTCATTGCCGTGACAGCCATCATGAAGGAGGATACTTAAATAGCCACAAGCACGCTGCCATCTTTGGTGGGAGAGCAGTTTCCTTAACTGACAGGACCTCTGGATTTGAAGTAACTTCTAACAAGCAGCGTGAGCCCAGGAGGGGACAGAGGGTGTAAAGGGAAGCCACCAGGTATGGTAGCCTGGATCTCGTGGAGCCTGGCAGTTGAGCTCTGTGCCCCCTCTCCAGAGTGTTCCTACCAGGCCTGACAAGGCCAGGGGAGGTCACAGGCATCAGCCCTAGCTCAGCACAGCCATTTCTAGCAGGGTCATGGCCCCAAATTGTTTTTCTGATGTGAGTTGCCCGCATGGGTGGCCCAGACCATCCAGACCTTGGGGAAGTGAGTTCTCTCTAGAGCCCTGTGGGCATCAGCCTACTGACCCCCTGAGTACTGGCCAGTGCCTGGGGAGGGCTAGGGGCACAGGTGTGTTGCCAGGCTCGTAGTGGATTCCCCAATCTCGAGCCGACAGCCCCCCCATGTTGTGTTCCAGCTCTCAGTTGCTCTCTGCAAGGGCCCCATCTCAGCGCTCTGCTCTACTGGAGGGGTTTGTTGAGTCTGTTTTTGCTTCTTTCTCCTTTTGAAACTGTATCAATCTTTAGAAAACATAGCTGAATTGTTAGAGCTCACTAGGATACTGCCTCACCCAGGGTCTAAAGTTCCATGTTCAAGGGGAAAAAAAGGGAACACTGAAGCCCCTTGTCAACATTGCAGAAGAAAGACCTAGGAAACTTTGAGCAAGAAACTATATCCTGATGTTTCTGGGTGAATAAGAGCAAGCTTTTGCCAAAAAAAGGCTGATCTAAGAGGACTTGCAACCTGGCCTGCTGTGTGGCCAGCGTTGCAGGTGAAGGGGAGTCCAGCCTGAAACTGCTGGGTCTGCGCCTTGGGGCCCTTGGGTCACTGGAGAGTCTGTCTCTCTGTCTCTTCCTCTGTCTCTCGGGTAGCGGTCCCTGCAGGGAGACCTGCCTGTTGCGAAGCTATAGGAGCCCAGCTCCGGGTGGGAAAGGTGGGCGCTCAGCAGGAAATTGTAAAGGCACGCAACCTCCTCGCTACCTGATTTCACCTGTTCCTTCTCCTCTGTCATCTCCAGTGAGCCTGCCCCAGTTGCCGAGGTGTCAGGAAGAATTAGTTCGAATTAGGGCCCAGGCCACTAAGCAGGAGAAGGTGATGTCTCCTCCACAGCATCTGCCTGTGGTGTGGCCTGCCCCCGAGGACAGTCCCTGGCTCTGCGCTCCTTGAGGCCTGGGGCTGAGGGAGGGCAGGGGAGAGGACCCTCATGGAAGGGGCTTCAGCTGGAGGTTTCCAAACATTGGGGAAACTTGCCTTGGCTCTGCCGGCCGCCCCCTCGGTCACCTGTCTCCTCAAGTCCTGCTCAGCGGTGAGAGGAAAAGGCCACGAGGTTTGGCTCCTGCCCACTGGTAGTCCCTCTCCCCACAGTGTCTCTGTGTCAAGTGACAAAGCTATTCTTCCTGGTGACCCTGATTATATCCGGTATCTTCTAGACTATACGAATAGACCTGCTTGGTCTTTTCTCTCCTGGGCTTTTGTTTTGCTCTTTAGTTTTGCTTTTCCCTCTCCTGTCCCTTTTATTTAAATACGCTGACTAGACACACAAAGCAGTTGAATTTTTATATATATATATCTCTGTATATTGCACAGTTATAAACTCATTTTGCTTGTGGCTACACACACACACACAAAGACCTGTTAAAATTATACCTGTTGCTTAATTACAATATTTCTGATAACCATAGCATAGGACAAGGGAAAATTTTTAAAAACCAAAAAAAAAAAAAGAAAAAAAAAACAAACGGAGAAAACAAACAACAACAACAACAAAAACGAAAAATCCGTCTGCTGGTCACTCGTGTCCCAGCAGAGCCGTGGTCTTTCCTCGCTTCTTTCAAGGGCTTCCCAGTGCCGAGCGAAGGAGGCAGCTCCTGGATTTCGCACTGTTTTTCCCAAGCTTGTGAGTGGGGCCCCAGGGCACTGGTGTAGGCAGGACAGTTCGTTTCAGTGGGTGGATGCAAGCGTGTTCCCTGGCTCTGGCGAAGCCTAGAATGTAGTTGGCACTGCCTGGTCCCCTTTGATCTCTGGGTGGGGCAGCTGGCGTTCATGGGGGTGACCTGCCTCCCGCCGACACCCTCCAGTGACCCAGTCAGAGTGATGGTGTGCAGACAGGCAGCAAGCCTCTCTACTGGTAGGGCTTGTCTCTGCCAAGTCCGGGGGCTGCATGGGAGACAGAAGGCTGTGTCTCAGTTCAGAAAGTATGAGCTGTACCAGGTAGAACATCAGGGACCCCAGAACCACACATGTGGTCCAGCGGGCCCCCTCCAGGAGGTAGCGAAGACTCCAGAAACGTTCCTTCCTCCCCGCCCCCCCACCATCCTATGAGTAATTGCATTTGCTTTTGTAATTCTTACCGAGCAATATCTGCTAGAGTTTAGCCGTAAGTTCTTTTTGATCATTTTTTAAGTAAGTAAAAACACCAAAAAAAATAAGAATAATATCCAGAAACTTGTTCTTCCAAAGCAGAGAGCATTATAATCACCAGGGCCAAAAGCTTCCCTCCCCGCATCATTACTTCTGAGGCCTACATCCAAAAGAAACCCTTAGAGGCCCTTCAGGTGGCCAGGCACCCCTCAGGCCTCTGGGAGGACCTGGGCCTGGGGGCTGGGCCCCGCCTTCAGTTCAGTATTAGTGGTGGGTCCCTGCCTCTTCTCCTACCCAGCCTGGGCCAGGGGGGCAGAGGAAGCTGCTGCGACCACTGCTGTCCAGCTTCTTGCAGATGGGTGTTGGCGTGTGTCCAGTTCTGCCCGAGATCTGAAGACAGCACCGAGTTAGCCTCCGCCGGTGACCTCTCACCTGGCCTGCCCCAGGCAGCAGGGCCCACCCAGTGTACTGTTCCTGGGTTGCCGGACGGTAGCATGGCAAAGGCTTGCAGAACTCAAAACCTGCTCCTTCCCTTGCTCCCAAGCCCTCCTTTTCCCTTTGAGTTGTCACTGCTTCAATCAATAACAGCCGCTCCAGAGTCAGTAGTTGATGAATATATGACCAAATATCACCAGGACTGTTACTCGGTGTGCCGAGCCCTCTCCTCGTGCAGGGCTCCTGTACCCGGACACTGTACCGTGTGCTGTGTTTGCGCTCCTCCCCTCCTCCGCCCTCCCCTCGTCTCTCTGGGGTTGTTTCTGTTTGGGTTTGGTTTGGTTTTGAGTTCTCCTTTTGTGTTCCAAACATGAGCTTCTCTCTACTGGTCCTCTTAACTGTGGTGTTGAGGCTTCTATTTGTGTAATTTTCGGTGGGTGAAGGGAATTTTGCAAAGTAAATCTCTTCTGTGTTTGAACTGAAGTCTGTATTGTAACCATGTTTAAAGTAATTGTTCCAGAGACAAATGCTTCTAGACACCTTTTCTTTACCAACAAAAGAATTCAGAGGGAGGGGATGGTAACCAGAAGGAGAGGGGCTGTCCTCTTGCCCCAGGAGGGGGAGAGCCAAAAACAGGACCCCCTGCCCAGATCAGCCAGAAGCCACCCAAAGAAGTGACACCTAGAGCTGACAAAGTGAATAGCTGACGTGCTGCCATTTGTGAAGTCAGAGCAAAACCAGGTTTTGGTCCACTCCCAGATTAATAGCATCAGGATTATCTTTTTAAGGACAGACAATGTTGACGTTCCTGCAAGGGGAGCCAGGAGGGGTGTGAGCGGAACCAACCACACCTCGGTGGGAGAAGGTCAGGGTGGGCCTGCGGGGCAAGGCTCGGCCTGAGGGTGGGCGTCTCCCAGGAGACCTCCACTGTGGCCACAGGTCAGGCGTGTGTGGACACGGCATTATGATTCGGGGGGGACATTACTGTTCGGGGTACCATCATCAAATCCACCCCGCCCCACAGTGCAGGACACTAACGTAACCTCTGGATTCCCCACTTTCCTGGACAAGGAGATGATGATGGGGTGGGGGGGTGCACACCCTTGGCTGTCATCTGATCCCCAGCAAAATTTGGATATGAGAAACCCCCCTTCTCGTTTCATGGCAAAACCCGATCCTCTTGAGTAGCCGTTACCTCCCAGACACTATTGAGGACTGACGAAACAGGGTGGCCACGTGCTCCCTTAGTGCCCGGGGTCCCCCCCTCTTCGAGGACAGTGCTGACCATTCGGGCATGGGGCTTAGGAATGAGAAGAACCAAGCAGGATCACCGCCCCCTCCTGAGTCGCAGGGACCCTGGTCACCCTGTGCAGAGGGAGCAGGCTCCAGCCCAGGAGGAAAAGGGCTGGAAAAGTGTGTATGGGGTGAGGGGAGTCATCCAGGACAGACTTGGCTGGAGATGATCTCCAAAAGCCCTCTATCGCATTCACCTTCAGTTTTTGTGTTTTGGGACAATTACTTTAGAAAACTTAAGTAGATCGTTTTAAAAACAAAAAAAAATATTGATTGCTTTTTTGTAGTGTTCAAAAAAAGGTTCTTTGTGTATAGCCAAATGACTGAAAGCACTGATATATTTAAAAACAAAAGGCAATTTATTAAGGAAATTTGTACCATTTCAGTAAACCTGTCTGAATGTACCTGTATACGTTTCAAAACACCCCCCACTGAATCCCTGTAACCTATTTATTATATAAAGAGTTTGCCTTATAAATTTACATAAAAATGTCCGTTTGTGTCTTTTGTTGTAAAACCAAGTGATTTTTTCATAAGGTTCTTTTACTATTTGAAAAGATGGGCAGCACGCAGTTTTATTTTATTTTTGTAAGTTTTTTAATACGTGTGAAAGCCAAGAATACTCAGCATGCCTTTCTAAGTGACGCGTTCGCACCTTTTGTTGGGAAGTACTGTATCCTGTGCTGTTAGCATTCTCGATAAATCTCTCTGTGAAAGTGACTCCAGGTCTGGGCTTTCATTATCAAGACAGCTCCCAGGACAGCAAGGTGGGGCACTTCCTGGGAACACACAGAAGCCAGCTGCTTTCTGGGCGCCCTGGGGAGGACAGGGCACTGGCCGGCACCCCGCACTGGCCTGCCTCAGGGTCTGCCTGCCCAGAGGGGAGCTCTGAGCCGGCAGGTGGGAAGGGCCTTCTGCAGGGCAGCATCCTGGCTGTCCCCAATGGGCTGCGGGGCTTTTGGAAACCTCCCAGCTCTGACTCCTCTGGTGCCTCCTACCTGAGACCCTCCTCTGGTGCCTCCTGCCTGAGAGCATTCCAAGGTCTCTGCTGACCTGCTCCTGGCTCGGAGGACGCGCTGCCTCCCCCCACCGGCTTCTGATGAGGTGGATTGCTCTCAGGAGCTCGTGGTTTCCCTACAGCTGTCCTTTATCAGGCTGCCGATGGCTTGGAGATGAAAAGAACTGCTTAGAGTTCAGCACCACAGGTACATGTATGTGAACACAGCTGCTTGGAGGTGCACTCGAGCGTCCTGGCCTTAAATGGTAAAACAGAGGGTTAACATTCATGGCGTGTGTGTATCCTGAGCATCTCTGAGGTGCCAGGGCTGTCCCGGGAGCTGCAGTCCAGCAGAATTGGAAGTGGGACCAAGTCCCAGTTCACTTAGTGTGTGTGTGCCCACTAGTTCCCTCCACAGCTTGGGAGTCTCGGTAAGAGCTGTCCCTATGGGAAGCCACTGGGGCTCAGGGCATGGCTGGCCTCCTCTTGCAGAATGGCTGCAGCTTCTGGGAAGAGGCTGCCACGGAGGTGCGTCTCAGGCTGACCTGGTTTCTGCAAACCACTCTTGAAGTCTCTGGATGGACAGCCTGCGGGCGGGGAGGGTGGCAGCCCTCAGGGGTCAGGATCAAGTGGACAAGGGGGTGGCTAGCAAAGACCTGCCTTTCAAGCTGGCGTCCAGCTGGAAAAAACAGAAGAGGAAGGCGCCCTGGCTGCTTGGCGGGAGGTGGGGAGGGGTGTCGGGGAAGCAGATGAGTGCTGAGGCTGAAGGACGTGCCAGGGGACTCCAGGCCAGCTTCCAGCTACCTGAGTATCTGCTGGATGGAGCTACAAGTGCAAACCCATGGGGGTGGGAGCCCTGGCACGTTCTCGGAACCCCAAGGAGTTGTGGCTGGGTTAAGGCTGCTGCCAAGTGCCAAGAGCGAGACAGGTGGGCAGGAAAGGGCCACACGGTGACAACGTCAGAAGCCATGCTGAAAAGCTGCAATCCCTCAGAGGGCTTCAGGAACCCCGGAAAGGTCTTAAGCAGAAAAATAGGTGTGGAGTGCTTTGTGTCTAAGGAAGACCCCTGAGCCGAGAGGAGGCAGGGAAGCATGTTCGTTTAGGTTCATCTAGGTCAGAGCCCCGTGGGGAAGAGAGGAACTCCAGAGAAGTTCAGAGAGGTAACAGTTTCCTGGTGGCTGCTACTGTGGCTGCTACTGCTACTACTGCGAATGATGGAGGCATGCCGGAGGCCTGTGGGGAGACGCCAGACAGGCCAAGTATGGCGCTCAGTGAGCTTCAGAGAAAAGGGTGGGAGCTGCCAGAGCCCGCCATCCTCAAGCGTGACAAGAGGGAGGAGGGCAGCCGGAGTGAAGGTCTATCTCTAAGAGAGTAGTAAACACGTTTTCTGTGCTAGCGGAAGGAGCCAGCGAAGAAGAAAAGAGGGCAGCTGCTGCAAAGACCTAACCACCGCTGGAGCAGGTTCCGGGAGGGCCAAGAAAAGATGGGATCCAGGGCCCAGGGGGTGGGTGGAGATGCTGCGAGCTTCCAGATCGTTCTTCCTGCCCCCAGCCTCACAAGCCAGCTGCAGAGAGTCAGCGGGGAGCCCTGGTGTGACCCACATCTGACCCTGGATGTCTTGACCCCTCTCCACCGCTTTCCCCACGAAACAGAAACCTAAAGAGGACCAGCCAGCGGCTCTCCGAAGCCCCGCTTCTAGCCCTTTCTGGAAGGCCTTCGCTGTGTCCATCGTCCCTGGGGCCGAGAAGCGCTCTCCTGCAGCCCTCGGAGCCCTCCTCCTCCGGGAAGCTCACCCGTCCGCCTCGCCGGGCCCCGGGGGCGAGGCCTCCGGGAGGCGTGACCGCGCGCGGCGCCCCCGTGTGGCCGGGGCTGGCGGCGGTGGCGGCGGCCCCGGGTGCCGCCCCTTCCGGCCCGCCGGGCGTCGCACGAGGCCGCCTTAAAGGGGAAGTGAGTCAGTGTTCGCGGACCCGGCCGGCCGAGGCCCGCGCCCGCCGCGGCCCGGAGAGGCCCCGGCCCGGCGGCGGCGGCGGTGGTGGCCATGGCCGGGGGGCCGGGCCCAGGAGACCCCGCGGTCCCCGGCGCCCAGCACTTCTTGTACGAGGTGCCGCCCTGGGTCATGTGCCGCTTCTACAAAGTGATGGACGCCCTGGAGCCCGCCGACTGGTGCCAGTTCGGTGGGTGGCCGCAGGCCGGCAGGGGCGGGCCGGGGCGGGCCGGGGAGCCGCGCGGGGCCCGGACGCCGCGGCCTGACGCCCCCTGCCCGCAGCCGCCCTGATCGTCCGCGACCAGACCGAGCTGCGACTGTGCGAGCGCTCCGGGCAGCGCACAGCCAGCGTCCTGTGGCCGTGGATCAACCGCAACGCCCGCGTGGCCGATCTCGTGCGCATCCTCACGCACCTGCAGCTGCTGCGGGCGCGGGACATCATCACTGCTTGTGAGCGCGGCCCCGGAAACCCCCGGAACCCCCAGGACCCTGGGACAGGGGCCGCCCAGGGCTTACCTCGGAGCTCCTCCCTCCAGCCTGGGCCTAAAGTCCTTCCCTCCCCGGCCTCCCAGGGCACCCTCCCGCCCCGCTTCTGCCCGCCAGCACCACCTCCCCGACACCCAGCAGCATCTCCACACCCTCCGAGGCTGCGGTTCCCGGCCACCGGAAGTTGCCGTCTCTGGCCTCCACCTTCCTCTCCCCAGGTAAGAAAACCCGGGTTGGCCTGATGAACCTCAGGAAAGGACCCCCTTGCTCCTGGCCACCCCGATAGATCCTGCCACTGGCTTCTGCCTGCCTTTCACTGGTGTCTTTGCGAAGCTTTTCCAGGCTCCCAGACTCACTCTGACCCCGAGCTCTGCCCTGGACCAAACCCAGCTGCCCACCAGCCACCATTGCCATCTCCAGCCCCCTCATCTACCAAGGTAGGTGGGTCCTGCCCCCCACCCAGAGGTTTGATGCCAGCAAGCAGTGACAGCTGCCTTTGGTCCTCTGGGCCACCCCAGGCAGCCCAGCAAGGGTGGGCTGAGGCAGAGGGGAGGATATGGGACCTCACCTGATACAGGGTCTCTTCCCACAGCCCAGCCCGGAGAGCCCCATGCCCCTCCTGCCGGGGGCCCCCTCCTCTTCGTTCTGCTGGCCCCTCCATGAGATTTGCCAGGGCACCCACGACTTCTCAGAGGAGCTCAAGATCGGGGAGGGCGGCTTTGGCTGTGTGTACCGGGCAGTGATGAGGAACACCGTCTATGCTGTGAAGAGGCTCAAGGAGGTGTGTGGAGCATCCTCGCCAGGGCCCTCAAGGGCTGTTCCCAGACTTGGGCTTTTGTGGTCCTCCCCCATCCCCTTCGCAACCCCACAGGGTTCCTTCAGCCCTCTGATTTCACAGTCCAGGGCCCCCAGGCCCGTGCTCCTTCTGGGCCCAGAACAGGTGGCGGGGGGTGGGGGGCATGAAGTCCGGGCCACAGGAGTCTCACACTGCCAGTCCCCCCTGCCTCATTCTCCCCGAGGGCTGCAGGAGGCTGACCTGGAGTGGACCACAGTGAAGCAGAGCTTCCAGACCGAAGTGCAGCAGCTGTCGCGGTGAGCCTGCAGGCAGGGGCAGGGCCCCGCCAGGACCACATGTCCGGGGACCTGGCTCCCCATTGGTCTGCAGCCTGCCAGGCCCAGGCGAGCCGGGAAACCTGGTTAGGGACCATCCGCACCCTACACCACCCCCCCACAATGGCCAGATGGAAGGCGTGCTGGATGCTGGGAGCAGAGCACTGAGACTCCACTGTTTCAAATAGGTTTCGTCATCCCAACATCGTGGACTTTGCTGGCTACTGTGCTCAGAGTGGCTTCTACTGCCTTGTCTATGGCTTCCTGCCCAATGGCTCCCTGGAAGACCGCCTCCACGTCCAGGTAAGCCTTGCCTGGCCTGGCCTGGCACACTGTGTCACTCTTGGCACCTGGTCCAAGCGGAACATGGGGCTGGGGTCCTTGGCCTCAGTGATCGGGACCTCTTCATGCTTGGAAGCCAAGCTCATGGGGCCTCTGAAAGGGGCCCCATCTGCTCCCCTGGGCAAACAGAGTAGTGGAAGGATCTTGGCGGCATTGCCCAGAGGGCAAGAGGCAATGGACAGCCCCTGGGCCCCATCTAGAGAGGCGCCCACAGGACACAAGGGCTGACCAAGCCCAAGACAGGAGCATCTCTGACCTGACACTTCAGCACTCAGGGGAAGCATGGATGGGCATCAAAGACGGTGGCTCCACGGTCTCCCCTTTCTTCCTTGTGCCCCTCCAGACACAGGCCTGGCCCCCTCTCTCCTGGCCTCAGCGACTGGACATCCTTCTGGGCACAGCCCGGGCAATTCAGTTCTTACATCAAGATAGCCCCAGCCTCATCCATGGAGATGTCAAGAGGTGAGGTGGGGACACGGCCAGCCCCTGGGGGCCTTTGAGGGTGGCAGGAGCCCTATGGCAAGGGGTGATGCTCCCACACCTCCCGCCAGCAGGGACCGGGGTGCCTGCTGCCTGGTCCCTAGGAGCCTGGCCCTGAGTGATCCCCCTGAGAACAGGGGACGTCAGGGCTGGGGTCTGAGGGTCACTGAGCACCCAGTGTGGGCCAGGGGTGGACATGGAGGCCAAGGATGGGTTCCACTGGTGAACAGGGCCTCAACTGCAGGATGAGGCTCTGGGGGCCACTTGCTCGGAGCCCCAAGTGGCCAGAACACCATGAGCACGGGCCATAATCCACCACTGAGGTGCACGTCAGTGGCTCCGGTCTGAATGTCTCAGGACCAGGCAGGGGGCAGTAGGTGCAGGGGTGATGAGTCGCAGAGAGGGCTAAGGCCAGGCTGACGCCACCGCCTTCTGTCCCCAAGTTCCAACGTCCTTCTGGATGAGAGACTGATGCCCAAACTGGGGGACTTCGGCCTGGCCCGTCTCAGCCGGTTTACAGGGGCCAACCCCGGCCAGAGCAGTAGTGTGGCCCGGACTCGGACGGTGCGTGGCACCCTGGCCTACCTGCCTGAGGAGTACGTGAAGACCGGGAGGCTGGCCGTGGACACCGACACCTTCAGCTTTGGCGTGGTGAGCTGCGGGGCCCTCGACTGGCCTGGGGGTGGGGGGCTGCAGCCCTCGGAGAATCCTCCAGCAGGCCTGACCAGCTTCAGATCCCGGGACCCGTCTTCCCCAGCTCGGACGCCCTGCGTGGCTCCACACCTTCATGTCTGTCGTTTTCCATTCCTCTCCTCCACGTGGGCCCTCCAGACCCCCTGAGCTTGAGTCCCACGTGCAGTTTCTCAGCGGCCCCAGTCTGCAGCCTGCTCTCTCTGCAGGTGCTGCTGGAGACCCTGGCCGGCCAGAGGGCCGTGAGGATGCATGGCGCCCAGCCCAAGTATCTGGTGAGCCTCCTCCCGAGGCAGGTGGGGAGAGAGAGAGGGAGGGAGGAACAATCCGGAACGTGGGGCCGCCAGCCCGGCCTCTGCTGACTCATTGTTGAGAGTAGGCAGGGCCCCAGACAGCTGCATCTGCCTGGCTGGGGACAAACCTCTCTGTCCCCGGCAAGTGCCACAGGCCCTGCCAGACCCCACCTAGGTTTGGCGAGGATGGGGGGGGGTCAGGGTGGGGGGTTGCAGCCCGATCACAGTGGAAAACAGAATCAGGGGACCTGGGAGAAGCAATGGTTGGGAATCGGACCACGTCCCCCCTCACCCCAGATGCCTTCCCTGGGTTTTGCGGGGCAGGTCTACTCCTCCGCAGACTGACCCAGAGCCCAAAATCCAGCTCCTCTCTGCTTAGTCAGCAGGATCCTTCACACTGTATAAGCCAGTGTGTTGCCTGGGCCCGGGGCTGTTTCCATCCATTCCCGGGTCTCGAAGGGATCTCTGCCAGAGCTGGGCACCAAATAGATCTGCACTCGGGCCCATCGTCAGTACCGCAGTGGCGCAGCATGCCAGACCCCACAGGGTCCCTGCCACGGCTTCTCTGGGCAACCACCAAAAAGCTCTTTTAGAACTGTGAGGAGGTGGTGGAACCCCTTTACCCCCGCCATGCTTGGGATGAAGGCCCAGACCCTTGATGTGGTTGCCAGCTTGCTGTCTGTCCTCCAGACCTGGCGGCTCCCTGTTCCTCTGCCTGAAAGGCCACGCCCCCCCCGACCCCAGGGTCTGCTCCTGGTCCTTCCTGTCTGGTCCTGTCCCTCCCCATCTCCGTGGGGCTCTCCCCTCTGAGCCCTGCCCTCTCTGGCTAGTTGCTGTCTTTTGATCAGAGCCCGAGTGTCACTTGCTTGGGCCCCCCCCCCATCAAAACCCCTGGGGAGGCCTCCCTGCTGTGGTTTCCCCTGGTTTTCAAAGCATATCGACGTCTCTCCCCTCTCAGGAAGTCAGCTCTGTGAAAGCCAGCCCAGGTGCTGGGCACGTGGCTGGATCCCGGGGGCCCAAGTCAGCGCTGAGCATATGCAGATGAGGGCCGGGGATGGCAGTGCAAGGCACGGCCCACGGGGGCCAGACTCACGTTGCATGTCCCACAGAAAGACTTGGTTGAAGAGGAGGCAGAGGAGGCCGGGGTGACCCTGAAGGGCACCCAGACCGCAGTCCAAGGCGGGCCAGCCGCAGACACGTGGGCCGCCCCAGTTGCCGCCCAGATCTACAAGAAGCACCTGGACCCCAGGCCAGGGCCATGCCCACCAGAACTGGGCCTGGCCCTGGGCCAGCTGGCTTGCTGCTGCCTGCACCGCCGGGCCAAGAGGAGACCCCCGATGACCCAGGTAGTCCTGTGAGCTGGGGGTATGGGAAGTGCTTGACATGCCAGTTTCCACATGTTGCTCAACTGCCGTTTGGGTTGGCTTGAACCCCCACTGAACCCAGCCAGGTACAGAGAGGGAGGTGATCGGCTTTTTACTGCGCCCCCTTCTGGGTGCCTTGCGCCACTGCATCTGCCTTTTTTGTGTCCCTTCCACCTCTTTGTCTCTCTTTTATTTATTTATTTATTTTAATTGGAGGCTAATTACTTTACAATATTGTGGTGGGTTTTGCCATACATTCACATGAATCAGCTGTGGGTGTACTTGTGTTCCCCATCCTGAACAACGCCCCCCCCACACCACGTCCCTCCCCATCCTATCCCTCATTTGTCTCTCTTGAGAAAAGAAAGAAGCATCATTGAGGGCATCAAGGCAACAAGGTTTGCTTTCTCAAAGACAAAGAGAAGCTGCTCTCGGTCCTTAGCTTTAGTGACAACGATTCTCTTCTCTGGCCCTGACCTGGAGCTGCCCTGCAGTTCCGCCACCCTCTGTGAGGACCTGGACAGGGCCACTCACCCTGAGAGCCCCGGTCCCTCCCTGCAGGTGTACCAGACACTGGAGGAGCTGCAGGTGGTGGTGGCAGGGCCATGCCTGGAGCCAGAGGCTGCCAGCCACAGCCCCCCTTCCCCGCAAGAGAACTCCTACGTGTCCACCAGCGGGAGCGCCCTGAGCCGTGCCAGCCCCTGGCAGCCCCTGGTGGTGCCCTCGGGGGCCCAGGCCCAGGCTACAGACTGGCCACACAAAGGTGCCAACCAGCCCGTGGAGAGTGACGAGAGCGTGTCTGACCTCTCTGCTGCCCTGCACTCCTGGCATCTGAGCCCCAGCTGCCCTGCGGGCCCAGGGGCCCCCAGCTGGGTGCCAGCACCCCTCGGGCAGGCTGCCTGCACCCAGGGGGGTGCTGCCCGAGAGTCGAGCTGGGGGAGCGGCCCGGGTCTCCAGCCTACAGCTGTGGAAGGTACCAGCAGGGGAACCAAAGGCCTCCTTTCCGGGCAAACCCCATCCTCCCGACCCCAGCCTTCTGGGAGGAGAGACCCAGGACCCGCCATGAAGCTCCGTCTGTCCTTAGCAAGTTGCAGGCTGCCATCTTGGGTTGGGCTGCTCGCCTGACCCCAGGAAGGTCCAAAGAAGGACCATCCTGGGCCATCTCGTCTCACTGGGCCATGCCCCCAGCTGGCTGAGGATAGGCCAGGAGTGAGGCAGGCCCAGTCCATGACTAGGCTCCAGGCCTTGCCCACAGACAGAGCGCTCAGGACCTCTGTCCTTTGGGAGGGCAGGGAGGGAACTAGGCTGGGGATGGGGAAGGCTCGCGAGGCCAGCAGTGAGTGTCAGCAGGGAGTTCCCAGAGGCTCAGGGGGTCCTCTCTCTACCCCAGGACCCCTCCTGGGCAGTTCCACATCCTCACGGCCCCCGCAGATCGTGATCAATCCGGCGCGACGGAAGATGCTGCAGAAGCTGGCATTGTATGAGGACGGGGTCCTAGACAGCCTGCAGCTGCTCTCGTCCAGCTCTCTCCCAGGTACTCTCCAAGAACAGTGACCTTTGAGAAGTCATGTGCCCTGGGCACAGCCCGGTCCTGTCCTGTCCCACCTCCCTGTCCTGCCAATACTCCCCCTCCCCGTAGTCCAGGATTGCCCGTGCCCGTACTTCCAAAACATACGAAGCCCCTGCTGGGCAGGTTCCATTCAAAGAAATGCTGCTGAGGAATGGAAACCACTAAGTCCAGAGAGCGCCCCGGGAGCGAGGGCTAGGGCAGCCCCACTGTCGGCTAACCGACTGGCATTTCCTACCCACTGTGCAGACTCGGGCCAGGACCTGCGGGACAGGCAGGGGCCCGAAGAGAGAGACGAGTTTCGGAGCTGAATCGCCCTCCTGGGCCGATCCCCAAACCTGGAAGTCCAAGTTCTCATGGTCGAAAGTTCTCACGGCCCTCAACCCCTTGGCAGCCCACGGGCATTGGGGGTGGGGGGATTCCATCCGCCTGGAGGAGGGTGTTTGGTGGCCCTGGCACTTTTGGGGTGTGGGCACAGGCTGGGCTTGGAGCCCCCCGCCCTGAGTAGGGCAGGGACATCTTCATGACCTGCCCTCAGTCCAGCATCTGTGGAAGCAGAAGGCCGCTGGCCCTGGAGGGGCCAAGGAGGAGCTAGAGTGGGCACTGCCAGTTGGGCAGGGCATCTGTAGCCCAGGGCTACAGGGCACAGAGCCATCGAGGCAGGGCCCCTCCCAGCCTTGTAACTGGGAAAGACACAGGTCTGGCTGGCCCGTGGTTCAGTCCACAAGCTGGAAGTGGGGGTTGCAAGAGGCCCTGGGGAGTCCCACAGTGCCTCCCACCAGGCCAGTGTCTGCAGGCTGCCCTGGAGGACCAGGAGCTGGTCCGCTACCCAGGCCACCCCTCGGTGCTGTGGACAGTCACGGAGCCAGGCTAGGCTCTCCAGACCACAGGCTCCGCCCCTGGGCACAGCTTGTGGCAGAGGGGTCACGCCCCCCCACTCCAGGTTTGGCTTGGCACACACCTTGTGTCACCCAGACAGTGAGAAGCCCCAAGAAGGCAGGAAGTTGGGAGCCAGGCAGACAGGAAGAAAAAAGACAAGGGGACTCTGAGTTTTCGGAGCAAGTCAGGGTTTGTGTCACTGAGTGTCTCTGAGAGCAGCCCAGGGCTGTAGCAGAGGCTCCAGATGCTTCTGTGTCTGCAGTCGTGAGTCACACTACAGGCCCCACGTAAGCGAGGCATCGGTGGAATCCAAGTTGTCCTGGAGTAATAAAAGCTTACCCTTCCATCTCTGGCTGTACTCGTAGACTTTGTGGCAAAGCCCTGAGCTTGTCCAGGGACTTTCTTCTCAGGGTTTTTGACTGTCCAAACCCAGACACCAGTCTCCCACCCCACCCCCAAATCCTCTGCAGGTACTTGCTTCCTCTCCCAGTAAGCCACCATGCTGGTGACAGGTCACACAACACTACTACCCAGCAGTACTTTCACAGGGTGTTACCTTTTCCCCTATGTTACACATTTTTATTGTAAATGGCATCTTTATTTCCTTTTCTAACTGCTTGTTACTCCTGTATGGAAGCACAGTTGAGTTCTGTCCATTGGCTGTGCTTTCTGTCACCTTGCTTCAATTTACACATTAGCTCTAATAGTTTGGTAAATACCGTGGGATGGTTTATGCACACAACCATCTCATGTGCAAATAAAGACTGATTCACCTCTTCCTTTCCATTCTGTATGCTGTTCTTTTTTTCATTTATTTCTTTATTTTTTTGTTTGGCTATACCGTGCAGCTTGTGGGATCTTAGTTCCCTGACCAGGGATTAAACCCAGGCCCATGGCAGTGAAAGTGCAGAATCCTAAACACCGACCCACCAGGGAATTCCCTTTGTTCTTTTTCTTACCTTGTTACACTAGCTAGGGCTTCTGGTCTGGTATTGAATAGAAGTGGTGAAAGGGGACATCCTTGCCTTGTTCTCAGTATTAGGTGCAGAGTGTTATATTTCACCGTGAAGTATGATGCTACCAATAGAATTGTCATAGGTGTGTTTTGTCAATGTGGTAAACCCCATAAGTTGATTTTCTAATATTAAGCCAATTTTATATTCCTTAGATAAAAACAGCTCTTGGTCATGATGTTACCCTTTTATATATTGCTAAATTCCATTTGCTAATATCATTTTGAGAATTTTTGCATCTGTTCATGAGGGATACTGATTTGTAGTCATCTTATAATATCTTTACCTGGTTTTGCTATCAGATAGGCTTTCATACAGAGAAGGCGATGGCACCCCACTCCGGTACTCTTGCCTGGAAAATCCCATGGACGGAGGAGCCTGGTAGGCTGCAGTCCATGGGGTCGCAAAGAGTCGGACACGAGTGAGCGACTTCAGTTTCACTTTTCACTTTCATGCATTGGAGAAGGAAATGGCAACCCACTCCAGTGTTCTTGCCTGGAGAATCCCAGGGACGGGGGAGCCTGGTGGGCTGCCATCTATGGGGTCGAACAGAGTCAGACACAACTGAAGCAACTTAGCAGCAGCAGCAGCAGCATCAGGCTTTCATAAAGTAAGTTGGAAAGTGTTTCCTTCTCCTCCTAGGTTGTTAAAGGGCTCATATATGCTTAAGTGTTACTCCTGTAAATGTTTGATGGAATCACCAGTGAAGTCCTATGCATCTGGAGTTTTCTTTTTTTCTTCTCTTTTTTTTTGAGTTTTCTTTGAGGGAAGGGTTTTCATTATAAATCCAGTTTCTTTAATTAGATATCAGGCCCTTCAGATTTTGTTCATGTGTCAGTTTTAGCAGTTGGTGTCTTTCAAGGAATTTGCCCATTTCATCTAAGTTGACATGAACTTAATAATGCCCCCTTACCCTTTGATGTCTGTAGGATATATAGCAACAGCCCCTCTATCATCCCCAATACTGGTAATTTCTTTGTTTCCTTTTTCTGAATTTATTTTATTTTTGGCTGTGCTGGGTCTTCACTGCTGCACACAGGCTTTCTCCAGTTGTGGCGAGTGGAAGCTACTATTTGTTGGGGTGCACAGAGGCTTCAGTAGTTACGGCTCATGGGCTTAGTTGCTCTGCGGCATGAGGGATCTTTCTGGATGGGGATTGAAGTCATGTCTCCTGCTTTAGCAGGTGGACTCCCAACCACTGGGCCACCAGGGAAGTCCCATGTCTTTCCGTTTTTTTTTTTTTTTTTGGATCAGCCTAAATAGAGGCTTTTCGATTTTATTGATAATTTCAAAGAAGCAAGTTTGGTTTCACTGATTTTTCTCTATAGTCCATTTTCTCTCTTTTATTAAGTTCCACTATCATGTCCTTTCTTTTACTTGTTTTGGAGTAATAAATCTTTTGGGGGGTTTAATTTGCTCATCTTTTTTCCATCTTCTTAAAGTATAATCCTAAATCAGTGATTTTAAAAGTTTCTTTTTCTAATATAAGCATTTAAGGCTATAAATTCCCTTTGAGAATACTGTTAAGCCGCATCCTACTGATTTAGATATGTTGTTTTCATTGTCATTCAATTCATAATGTTTTCTACTTTTCCTTGTGATTATTTTCTTTAACTAATGTCTTACTTAGAGGTGTATTTAGTTTCGAAATATTTCAGGATTTTACAGATACCTGTATGTTCTGTGTTTTTTTAATTCTGTTGTGGTCAGAGAATTTACTCTGTATAGTTGCATTCCTTTGAAAATAATTGAGACTTGCTTCATGACTTAACATATGGTTTAGCTTGATGAATGTTCCATGTGTATTTGGAAAGAGTGTATATTTGGCAGTTGGGTGGAGTATTCTGTAAGTGTCAGGTCAAGATGGTTGACAGTGTTTGAGTCTCTGGATTGCAGTCTCCAGCTATAACTCCATCTTTCACCTTTCAGTTCTTTTAGATTTTGCTTCATGTATTTTGACATTCTCATTGGGTACATACACGTTTAGGATAGTGTTCTTTATAAATTGGCTCTTTCAATATCATGAAATGCCCCTCTTTATCTCTGCTAATGTTCTTTCTTTTGATGTCTGCTTTGTCTGGTGTGGATATAAGTGGCTACTCTCAACTTCCTTGTGCTTAATTTGTTCCCTGGTATAGCCTTTTTTTTCAGTTCTGTGTCTTTGAATTTAAAGTGCACTCATAGACGCATATGGTTCAGTGCCACTTTTTGTTTTGGTTTATCTTTTTTAACCAGTTTCATAATCTCTACCTTTTTAATTGATCTGTTTAGTCCATTTACATGTGATAGTGAGGTTTCAGTCTATCAACTGCTTTTTATTTTCTATTTGTCACATCTGTCCTTTGTTCCTCTTTTCCTCTGTCCCTAATATCTTTTGATTAATCACGTTTCTTATATTCTATTATTTCTTTCCTGTTGGCTCGTTGCTCTAATAACTGAGACCACTGGTTCTACTCAGGAGCTGCATCATATCCTGGGCATCATATCCTGGAAAGTACCTCTAGGCAGAAATGCCAGGCTGCTCGTAGCGGTCACGACATTTGTTTTCCTTCTGATCACAGTCTGATACTGCCGTTGTCCAATATCTAAAAATAGTTGTTTCGAATATTTTGTCTAGTTTTCTAGTTGTTCACGATGAGAGGGCTATTCTGGCCGGAATCACAACATTCCCCTCTTTTCTGAGGAATTCTTCAGTCCTAAGATGACCCCGTCTTTCTCCTGCAGGATCCATTTGTTCCTCACTCCTGGATCTCCTTTCATCAAATATGTTCTAGTAGCTTCCAATCTTTTTTTTCCAGTCTCATGTGATTTGATTTTAATTTTTCTTGAAATGCAGTAGGTTAACAATGTTTCAGGTGTACAACAGTGTCTTACTTATACACTATAAATATACCTATCCTTTTCACTTATACACTATAGATATATCTGTTCTTTTTTAGATTCTTTTCCATTATAGGTCAGGCACCATCGCTTCTCGGCCTTTTGGCTAAGATCAAGTATAGGTCAGTCACCACAAGGTATCGAGTAGAATTCCCCATGCTCTACAGTAGGTTGGTTAGTAGCTTGAACCATTCCTTTGACGTAGCACCTCTCTCCAAATCACAACCCCAATTTTCTATTCCTCTTTATGGACAAAGTTCTCAAAATAATTGTCTCTTTTCTTACTTTTTTCCCATTTCCTTTTCAAACCCTTCTAATCTGGCTTCGACCTGCCCACTCCACCAAAGCGATGTCCAAGACACCACTGACCATGTTTCTGAATCTCGTGACTCCCTTCTGACTTCATCCCCCGGGCCTCTGGGTGCCACCTCTGCGATGTTGCCTGCTCTCTCCTTTATGCCACCCCTTCACTACCTCCACTCACTCCTTTTCACCCAGATGCCTACCAGACATGTCCTCTTTGATGTCTCGCAGGTGCCATAAACCTAAATGACAAAATAGAACATTGGATTCCCAGCTCACTGATGTTGTTTGGCTATAGACAGCCAGGTGACAGCCACCACTGAGATCTAAGTCAGCACCAGTTATCTATTGTCCCAAATAACCACCTCAAAACAGGCTGAAACAATGACATTTATTTTGCAAACCTGCAACGTGGGCAGGCCTCTGATGGGTACAGCTCAGTGTCAGCTGGAGTAGCCAGAAGGCTGGTTGCTGGGACCACTCAGGCTTCTGCACATGTCTGGTGGTTTACACTGGGGATTTGCCAAGTACCCTGCCGAGGCCGGGACACCTGTCTGCGCATACTGCTTCTTCATGGCTACGTGGTCTCTCCCCAACATGGGGGCTTGCTTCTAAGAGTGAGCCCCTCGAGATGGCCTGCTGGAGGCCATATCACTAGTTTTGGTCTGGTTTCCACTGCATCCTCAAGGGGGAAGCGATTACAGTCCAGCTTTTGGTGTGAGGAGTGTCAGAGGATTCATGGACGTGTTGAAAACCAGCACAGGCATTTCCTTACACAAAGAGGACCACTTTGCTAGCTTCAAACACAGAAGGGTCTGCTGTGTCCTTGAACTTCCCAGAAATGGAACCACGTAGACGGGCCCTGTTGTGGCTAGCTGCTTTCACTCAGCGTGTTGTTCAGAGACGCAGCTGAGCGGTAGCAGCAGACAGGCCTTCATGCCTACATGCTCTTCCATTGAACATGCAGACCACATTTTACCCCTTCTCCCCTTCATGGATGTCTGGGTTGCTTTCAGTCGGGGGCTGGTATAAATAAAGGTGCTGTGAACATTTCTGTCAGTGTCTTGGTGATGGATGCCTGCATTTCTCTTGGATGTTCTATGCACTAGGGTTTTAGCCTAGAGGTAGAACCACTATTGGTTACAGATAGGGTTTGGCCTGCCAGGGTGTGTGAGGCTGTAGCTTCTGCCTCTCTTGGACCTCAGGTCAGCAGGCCTGGCTTCTGGAAAGGAGAGACAGCCATTCGTGGGAAAGCAAACCCCAGTGAAGCCTGCATTGGTCTCACCATATCCCCATGGTGCAAACAGCCCACAGACAAGCCAGTGCACAAGGTCACACACGCAGCAACCCGCAGGCACGCTTCCCACAGTTCTCAACTCCAAACCACAAAGGCACTCCGCCCTCCACCAGCCTTCCTACCCCCTCCTCATCTGCCAGATCGACCCAAATTTCTTGTTACGCCAACCTTGACCTGGGATCACATGTGGAGGGGAATTCTGGGAAATTCAGAAATTTCAGTTCAGCTTGGGTGACAGTATCAGAGCAACCCAGGCACATATACACATGGGATGCATGTGGTCAGCTGTAGCGGGTCCTGCCAGATGTTTTCCAGTGTGGCTACACCAGTTTACCCCCTCTCCCCAAGCAGTTCGTGAGCATTCCAGTTGTTCCACATCCTCACAGATAGTTGGTGTTCTCCCGTGTTTTCATTGTAGTCATTCCAACAGGGCTCTGAAGGGCTATCTCATTGTGGTTTTGGTTTGCATTTCCCTGATGACTCATGGTCAGCATCCATTCATCTGCTTGTTGGCCATCTGCAGGTCCGCTCCTGGGAAAGGCACACCGCCTGATGAGGCCCTTGTTGATATGCAGGGCTTCTGTGTCCATTCAGAGGATTTGTCTTGGATGACAAGTGTCCCATAGCATCTTCTGCCACTCTGGGCTTTATCTTTTCACGCTCTGAATGACATTTTTTGATGAACAATTCTTAATTTGAATGAAGCCCAACATAGTGATCATTTCCATTTGGGTTAAGAGATCTTTTCTGTTGGTCTGTGCACTGCTTAAGAGATTTTGGCTTCCTCCAGGGTCATAAAGATATTCTCCTTTGACTTCTAAACACTCCATTGTTTTACATTTCATATTTAGGTCCATGTGATACTTCAAGTTGATTTTTGTTTCTGGTGGCAGGTTGACATCAAGCTGTCCTTTTTGTCCCCACATGGACATCCTATCTCTCCCACGTATGTTCAGTCGCTCAGTCATGTCTGACTCTTTGTGACCCCTTGGACTGTCACCCACCAGGCTCCTCTGTCCATGGGATTTCCTTCTCCAGGGGATCTTCCTGACCCAGGAATCAGACCCATGTCTCCTGCATCACCTGCTTGGCAGGCAGATTCTTTACTGTGAGCTATTGGGGAAGCCTCCACCAGTAAGTAAAAAGACCATCCTTCCCCAGTAGATCACAGTGGGGACTTTGTCATCAACCTACTGGCCAGCTCTGTTCTCTGTTCCATTACACCAGGCTTTCTGCCTTCTTTCTATCAGCACCCTATCAGCTTCATTACTGCTGCCTTAGAGCAAGTGTCTATTTCTGTGAGCGTTGAGCCTTCAGGTTTGTTCTAGATCATCTGGTTTTTCTTCCAAATTGATCTTCCAGTTTTTCTAGGCTCTTTGCATTTCCACATAAATCGTAGAGCAGTTGGAGCTCTCCTCCACTGCTGCTGGGAATGTCAAATGGGTCAGCCACTTTGGAAAATGATTTGGCAGTGTCTTAAAATGTCATCATCCACTTATACGACGATACACTCTTCCCCGGCTAGCATCTGAGAGGAGCAAATTCATCCATCCACACCAAGACTTGTACGTGAGTGTTCACAGCGGCTCTAATCACAACAGCCAGACAGTGGAAACAATCCAAATAGCCATCAGGTGACTGCGTAAACTGTATGTTCATACAACAGAGGAAAACTTAGCGATAAAAAGGAATGAACTATTGGACTCGGAGTAACTACTGAGTGAAAAGAGCCAGACCAAAAAAAGCACACAATTCTAGGAAATGCAAATTTATCTCTCCTGACAAAAAGCTGGTGGGTGGCTGGTTTAGGGATGGGTGGGGATGGAGGTGCAAGAGATGGGAGTCACCGAGACGGGAGTCACCAAGCCGGAGGGGAAACTTTTGAGGTGACGGTTTCATAGATAGAACTTTCAGAGGTCTAGGTTTTTGATTATGTGCAGTTGATTTTATGTCAATTCTATCTCAAGATTGCTGTGTTGTTGTTGTTGTTGTTGTTTTTCAAAATACAATGTGACTCTTAAGCAACATATTGTTGGGTTTTTTTTTCTATTTAATCCAGCCTGGCAATCATTGTTTATCCACTGACATTTAAATGTAATTGCCCATATGGTTGTGTGTGTGTTTATTGTGGTTAATATACATGACATAATATTTAT
The DNA here is from genome assembly GCF_001704415.2 of Capra hircus. Classification (NCBI taxonomy): domain Eukaryota; kingdom Metazoa; phylum Chordata; class Mammalia; order Artiodactyla; family Bovidae; genus Capra; species Capra hircus. The sequence continues at coordinate 4,279 of NW_017189642.1, read as the reverse complement.
CGTGTGAACCATTTGTATCCGATTCAGTGGCCCTGGATACATTCACAGTGTTGTGTAACCATCACCACCATTGAAACCCCCCAATTTTCTCATCATTACCAATACAAACCCTGTGCCCACTAACCAGTGACACCCCATTCTCCCTCCTGAGATGCCCATATTGTCCCATCTGCTCTGTGTTCCTTCCTTTCTCCTTTCTCACATTCTTTCAATGTCACTAGTGTCATCCCTTTTGGGTTACCCTGCAGATCAGGTCTGCAGCCCTGCATGTAGCCCTCCCCCAGCACTCCTGGCTTCACAGTGTCTGCATGGTTTCACTTATGCTCCATTGACCACATAGATTCCCTTTCTAATGCTCTGTATGCCTTCCTGCTGCTCTGGTCTTCCACCCTGGATCCCTCTATCCCTCCCTTGCTTTATTTTTCAAATGACTTCATCTCTTGGCTGAAAATAGGGTCAAGAAAATAATGAAAGGATAACATCACCACCAGAGCCATTAACGAGTATGAACCATCCTCTGCTGTTCTCTGCTCTTGACTCCTGCAAACATCACCAAATCCCCTCTATGGGCCCCATGACCTAGACGTCAGTGTTTTTTGAATACACTTTAAATAGCAAATATTCTCTGGATGGACCTCTGCACGCAGGGGAAATGTGGGGCTCCTTGACGTGTTTATCAAGAGGGCTGGGGTAACTATGCTGGGGTCTGTGACAGTCTTTCTTGGCTATAACTCACATACCATAGCGTTCACTTGTTCCAAGCTGCAAAAGGAAATGGCATGCCCATCAGCAGTCACTGCCTGTGTTTCCCTGTCCCCCTTCCAGCTCAAGGCTACGCTTAGTCACTCAGTAATGTCCGATTGCGGTCCCATGGACTGTAGCCGGCCAGGTTCCTATGTCCATGGGATTTTCCCAGCAAGAATACTGGAGTGGGTTGCCATGTCCTCCTCTAGGGGATCTTCCCAACCCAGGGATCAAACCAGAGTCTCCTGCATTGCCAGGCAGATTCTTTACCACTAGCTCCACCTGGGAAGCCCCAACCCAAGGCAATTATTAACTTATTTGCTCTCTCTATGGTTTTAGCTATTCTGGACATTTCACATAAATGTGATCTGTTGTGTCTGACTTCTTTCCCTGAGTAGCATGACTTTCAGGTTCAGCCACATTGCAGCCTGTGTCAGACCTCCATTCCTGTTGATGGCTGGATAATATGCCATCGTACAGAGAGAACACACTTTGTTAATCCATTCTTCCATAGATGGAAATGTGGGTTGTTTCCACTTTGGGGTGCCTCTGAATAGTGCCACTGTGAACATTTGTGTATGTTTTCCTGTGGTTGTGTTTCATTTCTCTGGGAGTGGAATTGCTAGGTGGTATGGTAACTTACACAGAACATTTTGAGGTTCTATTTCCACAAGGGCTGCACAATTTTACAGCCCTGCCAGCAATGTGTGAGGGCCCCAAGTTACTGTCTGTCCTTTTGACGAGCACCATTCTAGTAGGTGTGAAGGGCCAGCTTATTGTAGTTTGCAGGTTCCTACTTCCTTAATGGCTAATGGTGTCGAACACCTTTTCATGTCAGGGGCATTTCCCTTCAGCCTGAAGAACTACCTGCAATATTTCTTACAGGATAGGTAGGCTGGCATTGAGTTTCCCCAAACTTTGCCTGAAATGTATTTATTTCACTTTCATCTTTAAAGGGTATTTTTCTGGGTATAGAACTCTAGGTTGGCAACTTTTCCCTTTTGGCACTGTTTCAGGTATCATCCTATCACCTTTCATTATTTCTGTTGAAAAGCCCACTGCTGCTGTTGCTGCTGCTGCTGCTAAGTCGCTTCAGTCGTGTCTGACTCTGTGCGACCCCATAGACGGCAGCCCACCAGGCTCCCCTGTCCGTGGGATTCTCCAGGCAAGAATACCAGAGTGGGTTGCCATTTCCTTCTCCACAAAAGCCCACTACCAGTCTTATTATAATGCTTCTGCAGGGAATGTTTCATTTCATTCTAGCTGCTTCTGATAGTTCTTCTCTGTCTTGGGTTTTCAACAGTTTGACTGTATGAGGCACCTGGTGCCTAGCTATGATTTTCTTTGTATCTATGTTGGTCAATGTTTGTAACATCCTTGAACCTAGGATCTGATGTCTTTTTGTCACTTCTGGAAAGTTCCTGGCCACTATCTCTTCAAATATTGCTTCTGTCCTCTTTCCTCTGTAGCCGCTCGAGTAGGCCTTGTTCTCTGGTGACTACAAATTGTTCTTGAAAAATATACATTTTTACCAACTTCCCAAGGTGTTTCCAGGGAGAGTTAGTTCTGATATACTCTTATCAATTGTGATCAGAATGAAAAGTCACCACAAGTTATTCTTGACATCTCTCATTCCCTCACTCATACTCTCAACACAGCTAGCCAACACATCTTATCTTCTTCCACACTGTATATCTCTCCCCGCTGCCTCCTTTCCTGCCACTTGGGTCTCTTCATAAAACTCAGACATTATAAGGTTGGTCAAGACAGATCTGTGCCCTAGCAAGCCAGAACCAAATCCAAGCAAAGCTATGTCCCTTTGCTTTTCTCTCTGTTGAAGGGATGAACCACACTAAGCTCTCCAGCTAATGCTGGGTGGTGTTTTCGGCTTGCTTGTGCTCTAGGAGCCACCAGTTGCAAAAGGAAGCTTGCTTTACACCATCAGTAGGAGGCTCTGGGATGCCGGGCCACAAGTAGAAGCTGCAGATTCAGTAGTGCCAAAGGAACGGCTGGCAGAGGGCAGGGGACCCGTGGTCTCCTAGGGACAGAAGAGACATCACTCTGCTAGTGACAGTTTAGAAGAGAGGGTCGACGCATCCTAAAACCTTCATTTTTTTTATCCTCTCACCAGATTGCAGATGTGACATCAGAAATCCTCCCTCACTGTTGTTTTTCTAGTAGAGAATGAAAGTCAGCAGGCACAAACAGTGAATGGAGACCTCCCTCCTGGGCTAGGTTTTCTGCTGAGTCATTGCCTTAATGGCTCCCCGAGATAACTGGCTCCCCGTCTCTTAGCCTGTTTCTAAGGCAACCAGTGAGCAGGCTGGGAGCAAAGCCAACTTGGGATCAGTAGTCCCATTCCTGGCCACCATGTGGTCAGTTTTTTTCCTAGCCAGAACATTTTTAGAGTCCTTTTTTTTTTTTTCCAAAAGAACAAACCTTGCCTTTTAAAAATACCTGCTTCTCATGGAGAATCCCAAACAGCCTAGGAGTATAGTTTATGAAGACAAAGCCTTTCTGAATTTCCCTTCCTGCATCATCTCCTCCCCAAGGGCAGAGAGCAACCACGCCAGCCTCCATGGTCTACCAGCCGCTGCTCAAAACGGTGCTCCCCCAGCCCACCCCGCGTCCAGCTGGGTGCCCAAAGGCTGCTTGCAGGTGGACCCCCACTTTTGCTCCTTTGCGGAACTGCGGAGCAGACACTGTCTGGATACGCTGTCAAGTGATGTACGTGGTCCTCTGTTGGGGAGTCACTTAGGTTGTTTCCAGTTCTTCTCTTTGTGCTTTTGCCACTACAAACAATCCTGCTTCCTTGCACATGTATTTTTACACACTGAGGCAATGGTATTTTTTAGGTGAGACCCTCAGGAGCTGGATCACTAGCTCATTTTCGTAGACATAGCCTATGTGGCCTCCAAGATACCAGGTATTGGCCAAAGTTTCACCTTTGCCAGTTCACTGGCGAAAAAGCATAGCTTGCTTTTTATGTGCATTTCTTTCAGTTTGAGTGGTGTTGGATGTTCTTCATGGGCCCTTTTGAGTTTCTTTCCATGTGAGCGACCTAGTTACAGCTTTTTCTTATTGGGAACAGAGAGTTCTTTCCATATCTAGGATGATCTGTGTTCCAAGTAGTCTATCCTCATTTGGGACACGTTTTTAACTTTGTTCCTGGTACTTGCCATGCGAAACTGTACAAATCACCTGTCAGAACGGCTAGCATCAAAAAGACTACAAATAAATAACAAATGTTGGCAAAGACATGGAGACAATGGAACCCTCATACGCCATTGGTGAAATGGATAAGTTGGTGCAGCCACTATGGAGAACAGTATGGAGGTTCCTTTAAAAAGTAAAAATAGAACTACCACAGGACCCAGCAATTCCATTCCTGGGTAAATGTCAAAATAGTCTCAAAAAGTAGAAAAACCGAATCCAACAAGAACCACACATGATATGAAATGATATGCAAAGTTTGTATTCAGCAAACTGTTCTTACCTTTCACAGAGGCATTCTCACAGTGGGGTGAGCCCAGGG